>NC_041391.1:211010123-211025733 GCF_002162155.2 Triticum dicoccoides | reverse complement strand
GGCATGCATCAATGCCACCAAAGACGAGGTCTATAATACATTTGTGCACTCATACCAGTGAAAACTCTACAGATGACATGCAATACACCATCCACTCATAGTAGTGAAAACCTCTGCAGATGACGTGCAATACACATCATCCGCTCATAGCATCGATACCTCTATTGATGAGACATGTAATACACATGGCCCACTCATAGCATCAACACCTTGATAGACAAGACCTGCAGTGCACATCGTCCACTCATAGCATCGATATATCAATGGATGGACATACAATACATAACTCCTGCTCATAGCATCCATAGTTGTATGGATGAGGCCTACAATGAACACCCTCCATGTTGTGGGCAAGCAAAGGTGCCATAGAGGAGGACCAAGCCATAGAGGAGGAGCTTGAGGTCGGGGTCGGCCCCACCATGTTGTGGGCAGGCAAAGGTGCCATGACGGGCTCAGGGGCAAATACTTGCAAATTTTTAAATGCACTTGTGCAACTGGAATAAAATAAACATATGAGTAGATCCCTATTCGTTAAAAAGAAAAAAAGAAAAAAATAGATGACAACACATGCAATGCAAAAACTAACACAATAATAATAAACTAAATAAATTTATGAATAAGACACCAATTCATTGAAAATCATGGTAAAAAAAGTAGTAATACACAAATCAACGCAAAACAGTAAAAATGCATACATCACTTATACATCCATTTCGCGTCATGTTTTCCTACTGTTATTTATAATGTTTTTATGTATAATAATGTTTTTTGGAGTATTTCTAATGCCTTTACTCTCATAATATGCTAGGTTTACACAAAGAGGGAGAATGCCGACAACTAGAATTCTGGACCTCAAAAAGCTACGTCAGAGTCAACTATTCTGCACATCTCCAAATAAGCTGAAACTTCACGGAGATTTATTGGAGCAAATAACTACCAGAGGGGGCCCACCAGGTGAGCACAACCCACCTGGGCGCGCCAGGGCCCCTAGGCGCGCCCTGGTGGGTTGTGCCCTCCTCGGCCCACCTCCGGTGCCCATCTTCTGGTATATAGGTCATTTTGACCTAGAAAAAATAGGGGGGACTTTCGGGACGAAGCGTCGCCGTCTCAAGGCAGAACTTGGGCAGGAGCTCTTTTGCCCTCCAGCGGAGTGATTCCGTCGGGGGAACTTCCCTCCTAGAGGGGGAAATCATAGTCATCATCATCACCAACAACTCTCCCATCTTTGGGAGGGCAATCTCCATCAACATCTTCAATAGCATCATCTCCTCTCAAAACCTAGTTCATCTCTTGTGTTCAATCTTTGTACGAGAACCTTAGATTGGTACTTGTGGGTGACTAGTAGTGTTGATTACATCTTGTAGTTGGTTACTATATGGTTTATTTAGTGGAAGATAATATGTTCAGATCCATTGTGCTATTTAATACCCCTCTGATCTTGAGCATAATTATCATTTGTGAGTAGTTACTTTTGTTCTTGAGGTCACGGGAGAAGTCACGTTGCAAGTAATTATGTGAACTTGATATGTGTTCGAAATTTTGATGATATGTATGTTGTGATTCCCTTAGTGGTGTCATGTGAACGTCGACTACATGGCACTTCACCTTATTAGGGCCTAAGGGAATGCATTGTGGAGTAGTTCTACCTCCCGAGCTTGCGTTGGATTTCCCTTGAAGAGGAAAGGGTGATGCAGCAAAGTAGCGTAAGTATTTCCCTTAGTTTTGAGAACCAAAGTATCAATCCAGTAGACGACGCACAAGTCACCGAATACATGCACAAACAATCAAGAACTTGCAACCAACGCGATAAAGGGGTTGTCAATCCCTTCACGGTCACTCGCAAAAGTGAGATCTGATAGGGATAATAAAGTAAATATTTTTGGTATTTTTGATGTATAGATTGGAAAGTAAAGATTGCAAAATAGTAAACGAGATTCAATAATATGAAAAAGAGATGCAATATAATGGAAAAGAGACCTGGGGGCCATAGGTTTCACTAGTGGCTTCTCTCGAGATAGCATGTATTACGGTGGGTGAACAAATTACTGCCGAGCAATTGATAGAAAAGCGCATAATTATGACGACGTCTAAGGCAATGATCATGAACATAGGCATCACGTCCGTGTCAAGCAGACCGACTCCTGCCTGCATCTACTACTATTACTCCATACATCGACCACTATCCAGCATGCATCTAGAGTATTAAGTTCATAAGAACGGAGTAACGCATTAAGCAAGATGACATGATGTAGAGGGATAAAGTCAAGCAATATGATATAAACCCCATCTTTTTATCCTTGATGGCAACAATAAAATACGTGCCTTGCTGCCCCTACTGTCACTGGGAAAGGACACCGCAAGATTGAACCCAAAGCTAAGCACTTCTCCCATGGCAAGAAAGATCAATCTAGTTGGCCAAACTAAACCAATAATTCAAAGAGACTTGCAAAGATATCGAATCATGCATATAAGAATTCAGAGAAGAACCAAATAAAATTCATAGATAATATTGTTCATAAATCCACAATTCATCGGATCTCGGCAAACACACCGTAAAAGAATATTACATCGAATAGATCTCCAAGAACATCGAGGAGAACTTTGTATTGAGAATCAAAGAGAGAGAGAAGAAGCCATCTAGCTAATAACTATGGACCCGAAGGTCTGTGCTAAACTATTCACGCTTCATCGAAAAGGCAATGGTGTTGATGTAGAAGCCCTCCATGATCGATTCCCCCTCCGGCAGATCACCGAAAAAGGCCCCAAGATGGGATCTCACGGGTACAGAAGGTTGCGACGGTGGAAAAATGGTTTCCTGGCTCCCCCTGATGTTTTTAGGGTATAAGAGTATATATAGGCGAAAGGACTAGGTCGGTGGAGCTACAAGGGGCCCGCGAGGGTGGGGGGCGCGCCTACCCCCCTAGGCGCACCCTCCTGCCTCGTGGACGCCTCTTTGCGTCTCTGACTTCAACTCCAAGTCTTCTGGTTTGCTTTCGGTCCAAGAAAGATCATCACAAAGGTTTCATTTTCTTTGGACTCCGTTTGGTATTCGTTTTCTCAAAACTCTAAAATAGTCAAAAAAACAGAAACTGGCACTGGGCCCTCGGTTAATAGGTTAGTCCCAAAAATAATATAAAAGTGCATATTAAAGCCCATTAAACATCCAAAACAGAAAATATAATAGCATGGAACAATAAAAAATTATAGATACATTGGAGACATATCAAGTAGTTAATAGATGATGGGTTGCTAGAGTGACAAAAGCTTAAACTCTAGTTTATGCGCTACTTTGTGAGGGACCGATTTGGATCCAAAAGATTAATGCTATGGTTAGATTTTATCTTAATACTTTTCTTGTAGTTGCGGATGCTTGCGAGGGGGTTAATCATAAGTAGGAGATTTGTTCAAGTAAGAACAACACCTAAGCACCGATCCACCCACATATCAAATTATCAAAGTAGCGAACACGAATCAAGTCAACATGATGAAAGTGACATGGTGAAATTCCCGTGTACCCTCAAGAACATTTTGCTTATTATAAGAAACTGTTTTGGCCTGTACTTTGCCACAAAAGGATTGGGCTACCTTGCTGCACTTTATTTACACCGTTACCATTACTTGATCGTTACAAATTATCTTGCTATCAAATTACCTATTACCGACAGTTTCAGTGCTTGCAGTTAATACCTTGTTGAAAACCACTTGTCATTTCCTTCTGCTCCTCACTGGGTTTTCCACTCTTACTTATCAAAAGGACTATGATTGATCCCCTATACTTGTGGGTCATCAAGTCTCTTTTCTGGCGCTGTTGCCAGGGAGTGAAGCGCTCTTGGTAAGTGGAAATTGGTAAGGAAAATTATTACTACGTGCTGAAATTTATTGTCACTTGTTAGTATGGAGAATCATCCTTTGAGGGGTTTGCTTGGGGTATCTTCACCTTGACCGGAACCACAATTAGTTACCCCTCAACCTACTGCACCTACTGAAAATATTGGTTATGAAATTCCTTCGGGTATGATAAAACAACTGCTAGCTAATCCTTATGCAGGAGATGGAACTGAACATCCTGATATGCATTTGATATATGTGGATGAAATTTGTGGATTATTTAAGCTTGCAGGTTTATCTGGAGATGAATCGAAGAAGAAGGTTTTCCCTTTATCTTTGAATGGAAAGGCATTGACATGGTATAGGCTATGCGATGATATTGGATCTTGGAATTGGAATCAAATGAAATGGGAATTTCACCAAAAAAATTATCCTATGCATCTAGTTCATCGTGATGAGAATTATATATAAAATTTTTGGCCTCATGAAGGAGAAAGTATCGCTCTATTTTGGGGGAGGCTTAAGTCAATGTTATATTCATGCCCCAACACGAGGTCTCAAGAGAAATTATTATTCAGAACTTTTATGCTTGCCTTCTTGTGATGATCAATCCATGCTCGATACTTCTTGTACTGGTTCTTTTATGAAGAAGACTATTGAATTCGGGTGGGATATTTTAGAAAGAATTAAACAAAAATCTGGATACTGGGAACTCGAGGAAGGTAAAGATTCAGGTATTAAGCTTGAGTTTGATTGTGTCAAATCTTTTATGAATACCGATGCTTTTAAAAAGTTTAGCACTAAATATGGACTTGACTCTGAGATAGTAGCCTCATTCTATGAATCATTTGCTACTCATGTTGATCTCCCTGGGGGGGGAGTGGTTTAAATATCATCCCCCTATCAAAGAAGATATTAAAAAACCTGTCTTAGCTAAAGATGAAACTATAATTTACAATGTTGATCTAGTTGTGCCTACTGCTTATATTGAAAAAAAACTTTCCCTGATAGAATAAAGGAACATGCTAAGGTTTCAACTGTGGTTCGCAAGAGTAATATTAGAGCACCTAAACCTGCTGAACAAATTAAAGTAGAACCTAGTGTTGCTATGGTTAAAGATCTCCTGGTAAAAAATATTGATGGGCATGTTATTTACTTCTATGATGAAGCTGCTAGACTTGCGAAACCCGATGAAAAAGATAAGCATATACCTCTTGTTGGCATGCCTGTTGTCTTAGTTAAATTAGGAGATCACTGTTATCATGGTTTATGTGATAGGTGCTAGCATGAGTGCTATTCCTTTTACCTTATACTAAGATATCATGAATGATATAGCACCTGCTAAAATAGAAGACATATATGTCACTATTAAACTTGCTAATAGAGACACCATCACACCACTTGGGATTGTTAGAGATGTTGAAGTCTTGTGTGGGAAATAAAATACCCTACTTATTTTCTTGTTCTTGGTTCCCCACAAGATGACTTTTTCCCATTATCTTTGGTAGACCTTTCTTGAACACAGTCAATGCTACTATAGATTGTCATAAACAAACTATCGGTGTTCGCTTTGGTGATGAGTCTCATGAATTTAATTTCTCCAAGTTTAATAGACAACCTCATAAAAAAGAATTGCCTAGTAAGGACGAAATAATTGGTCTTGGTTCTATTGTCGTGCCTCATACTAATCCACTAGAACAATATTTGCTAGACCATGAAAATGATTTGCATATGCATGAAATAGATAAACATTTCTTCGAACAACGACCTGTGCTTAAACACAATTTTCCTGTTGAAACTCTTGGAGGTCCTCCTCCACCTAAGGGTGACCCCGTGTTTGAATTAAAACAATTACCTGACACTCTGAAATATGCTTATATTGATGAGAAAAAGATATATCCTATTATTATTAATGCTAACCTTTCAGAACATGAAGAAGAAAGATTATTGAGAATTCGGAAGAAGCACCGAGCTGCTATTGGATATACTCTTGATGATCTTAAGGGCATTAGTCCCACTCTCTCTGAGCACAGGATTAATATGGAACCGGCTAAACCCGTTGTTGACCATCAATGATGTTTGAATCCTAAAATGAAAGAAGTGGTAAGAACTGAAATATTAAAGCTTCTGGAAGCAGGTATAATCTATCCCATAGCTGATAGTAGATGGGTGAGCCCTGTTCATTGTGTCCCTAAGAAGGGAGGTATTACTGTTGTTCCTAATGAAAAATGAACTTATTTCACAAAGGATTGTTACTAGGTATAGAATGCTAATTGTTTTTAGAAAATTAAACAAAGCAACTAGAATAGATCATTACCCTTTGCCTTCTATTGATCACATGCAAGAAAGATTATCAAAGCACACACACTTTTGTTTCCTAGATGGATATTTTGGTTTTTCTCAAATACCTGTGTCACAACCTGATCAAGATAAAACCACTTTTACTTGCCCTTTTGGAACTTATGCTTATATATGTATGCCTTTTGGTTTATGCAATGCACCTGCTACCTTTCAAAGATGTATAACTGCTATATTCTCTGATTTTTGTGAAAAGATTGTTCAGGTTTTCATGGATGATTTTTCTGTTTATGGAACTTCTTTTGATGATTGCTTGAGCAACCTTGATCGAGTTTTGCAGAGATGTGAGCAAACTAATCTTGTCTTGAATTGGGAGAAGTGCCACTTTGTGGTTAATGAAGGTATTGTCTTGGGCCATAAAATTTCTGAATGAGGTATTGAGGTGGATAAAGCTAAAGTTGATGCAATCGAGAAAATGCCATGTCCTAGAGATATTAAAGGTCTTTGTAGTTTCCTTGGTCATGCTGGTTTTTATAGGAGATTTATTAAAGACTTCTCGAAAATTTCTAGGCCTCTTACAAATCTTTTACAAAAGGATGTTCCATTTGTTTTTGATGATGATTATGTAGAAGCCTTTGAAACACACCTATTGTTCAACCACCTAATTGGAACTTGCCTTTTGAAATCATGTGTGGGTGTTGTTCTAGAACAAAGAGTTGATAAGAAATTGCATGTTATCCATTATGCTAGTAAAACTCTAGACAGTGCCCAAAGAAATTATGCTACCACTGAAAAAGAATTTTTAGCAGTCGTGTTTGCTTGTGATAAATCCAGATCCTACATTGTTGATTCCAAAGTAATTGTTCACACCGATCATGCTGCTATAAAATATCTCATGGAAAAGAAAGATGCTAAACCTAGACTCATTAGATGGGTTCTCCTACTACAAGAATTTGATTTACATATCACCGATAGAAAAGGACCTAAGAACCCCGTAGCTGATAACTTGTCTAGGTCAGAAAATATTCTTGATGACTCACTACCTATTGATGATAGCTTATCTGATGAACAACTAGCTGCAATAAATGTTTCTCAAAATACTCCTTGGCATGCTGAATATGCTAATTATATTGTTGCTAAATATAGACCACCTAATTTCACATACCAACAAAAGAAAAATTTCTTCTATGATTTAAGATACTACTTTTGGGATGACCCACATCTTTATAAAGGAGTAGATGGTATTATTAGACATTGTGTACCTGAGCATGAACAGGAACAAATCCTACGGAAATGTCACTCCGAAGCTTATGGAGGGCATCATGCGGGAGATAGAACTGCTCATAAGGTATTGCAATCTGGTTTTTATTGGCCTACTCTCTTCAAGGATGCCCGTAAGTTTGTTTTATGTTATGAGGAATGTTAAAGAATTAGTAATATAGGTAAGCATCAAGAAATGCCTATGAATTATTCACTTGCCGTTGAACCATTTGATGTTTGGGGTTTCGACTATATGGGACCTTTTCCTTCCTATAATGGGTATACTCATATTTTGGTTGTTGTTGATTATATCACTAAGTGGGTAGAAGCTATTCCAACCAGTAGTGTTGATCATAACACTTCCATTAAAATGCTTAAAGAAGTTATTTTCCCGAGGTTTGGAGTCCCTAGATATTTAATGACTGATGGTGGTTCACACTTTATTCATGGTGCTTTCCGTAAAATGCTTGCTAAATATGATGCTAACCATAGAATTGCATCACCCTCAATCTAGTGGTCAAGTTGAACTTAGTAATAGAGAAATAAAATTAATATTACAAAAAACTGTTAATAGGTCCCCAAAGAATTGTTCTAAGAAATTAGATGATGCACTTTGGGCTTACTGAACAGCATGCAAAAATCCTATGGGTATATCTCCTTACAAATGGTTTATGGAAAATCTTGTCATTTGCCTCTAGAGTTAGAACATAAAGCATATTGGGCAATTAAAGAGATCAACTACGATTTCAAACTTACCGGTGAAAAGAGGTTATTTGATATTATCTCACTAGATGAATGGAGAACCCAAGCCTATGAAAATGCTAAACTAGTTAAAGAAAAAGTTAAAAGATGGCATGACAAAAGAATCCAAAAGCGGGCATTCAAAGTCGGTGAATTCCTTTTGTACAACTCTCATTTCAGATTCTTTGCAAGAAAACTTCTCTCTAAATGGGAAGGACCATATATTATCAAGGAGGTTTACCGCTCTAGAGCTATCAAGATTAATAATGTTGAAGGTACTAACACGAGGGTGGTCAATGGTCAAAGAATTAAACACTATATCTCAGGTACGCCTATTAATGTTGAAAGCAATATTATCCAAGCCATGACACCGGATAAACATATAAAACAAACCTTCCGGAACACTCCAGAATAACCAAAAAATAGGAGGTACGTGATATGATAAGTAAACGAACTCCAAAGTTAGTTTTGAAATATTACAAAAAGTAGGAAAATAAGAAACTACCAGGAAGGCAACCCTGGTGGGCACAAGACACCAGGGCGCGCCCAGGTGGGTTGTGCCCACCTCGGTTACCTTCCGAACTTCGTTTTTCTCCCATTTGCTTGTTCCCCAAGATAAAAAACCTTTATATACCCCCCGAACGCATCAACCTCCGTATCACGGAGAAATCCTCTGTTCTTCTTTCTTGCTGTTTTTCTAACATATCTGAAATTATGTCTTCTCAAGATTCAGACGAAGAGAGCCTGTTTCTTGCTAGCCTCTAGACTCAAACATCTTCAAGAAGACTTTTTCCTCTATTGGTTTACAGATGAGGAGGATGAAGATGAACCTACTCCACCTCATTTCCTGAAGGATAACAAGGAAGCATTATGCAAGAGGATATTGAAGCTCGAGATGGAGAACGATGAGTTGAGGATAGACAATTTTACCCTTCGACATAAGCTGGAAAAAGGGGATAAAGCTACTAGCTCATCACCACCTCCTCCTTCATCACCAAAGGAGACTTGAGTTCATGGTATGGGCACTCCCCTTGGCTTTTGCCAAGCTTGGGGGAGGTGCCCCGGTGTCGTATCACCACCACTATCTTTGCCCTTATTTATCTTAGTTTGATCCTTAGTTATCTTTTGAATTAGTTGAATAAAAGTTTAGTTCAAATCCTTTCTCTTCGAGTGTTTGCTTACTGATCTATCTATGTAATCGTGTGCGAGATATATAATAAAGATTAGTTCAAGTTTGCTTTCTTTACTTTTATTATTCAACAAAAATAAAAAGAAATAATAAAAAGATCATATGCTAATATTATGGTAAGTAATGACATAACATAAAGAAAATTATAAGTAGTAAAATTTATTGTAGATTGACAAACATAGCATGGCACTTCACCTTATTAGGGCCTAAGGGAATGCATTGTGGAGTAGTTATTAGATGATGGGTTGCTAGAGTGACAAAAGCTTAAACCCTAGCTAGTTTATTTGCTACTCCCTCCGATCCCATTTAGTCTGTGTATAAATTTTCCCCAAAAAATCCGGAATGCTCTACGTCGTTCGGTTCAGCCACCCATTCTTTCCTGGAATGCCCCTCCTCCTCCGTTTCGCCTCCTTCTCTCGCATTAATTAAGCCAGCTAGCTCGCCTCCTTTTTCTTCCTCGTACAGTACGCCAGAACGCACGCCTCCTCCTCCTATCTACTCGCCTTCTACTCCATCTTCTTCTCCTCCCTCTCCAGCTCAACCTCATGGAGCCTAGCTACATGTGGGAAGACAACCAGCCTGTAGAAGACAGCGAGCTCGTGCTTGATAGCCTGCTTGCGGAGGACAGCATGCTCGCTGACTGCACCGCCCCGGACGACGGCACGCTTGACGACGGCGGCGTCCACCCGCAGGGCTCGGACCACCGCTTCCGCTTCCGCCTGGGGCATCGGCG
This sequence comes from Triticum dicoccoides, assembly GCF_002162155.2. Taxonomy (NCBI): domain Eukaryota; kingdom Viridiplantae; phylum Streptophyta; class Magnoliopsida; order Poales; family Poaceae; genus Triticum; species Triticum dicoccoides. The sequence goes on along the minus strand of NC_041391.1, from coordinate 211,015,684 downwards.
CCGTGCACGCGTTCAACAGGGCTCGGACCACCTCTTCCGCTTCTGCTTCCGCCTGGGGCATTGGCGCCGTGCACGCCGCGTCCGTCGCCATGGATATGCTCCGCAACTGCGTCTTCTGAAATTTAAACGTGGGCAACATATCAAGAAGGGAAGATAAAACGACATAAGATCAAAGGGGAAAAATCGATCCATGCCGTCATCGCTCTCCTCGAACACATACACGTAATGCATGTCTTAAGCATTGCCATCATAGTGTTCTTCAACCTCGTTCCAGTTAATGGCGGAGTTGAGGTCGAGGTGATCCATTGCATGCTCATGGTGATGCAGGGAAGTGCATATGGACTAAGGAGAGGTGTGCAGGCTGGTCTTTCCATGGAGCTTGATTTATAGACATGATTTTTTGGTTTTGGAGGGACCTGCAAATCCATGGCGCTGGCGGCCGGTAAGCTAATTTTCGAAGCAAATTTTCGAGGCTACTTCAGGCGCTCTGCTTGTTTAGGAGGGAAGTGAAATTGCGCTATGTTGCGTTTAGGAGGGAACTTGAATTGTTGGCACTATACAGTTTTGATCGAAGCAAAAATCTGTGGAAGATCTCATATCTTTTGGAGAGAAGATTGCTATCTCTACTCGAGCTGCTCATAGGCCAGCACCACGGCATGCACGTCGTGTGAGAGAGAGAGATAGACAGCCATGCAGCATGCAGAGAGAGGAGAATGCGGTCCGAGAGCCAATGGGTTGCGGGCATTTATAGCCGCTTTGCTCCTTCCGTTCATGCGCATGCGCAGAGGGGCATTTCTGTCCATATAGCATGCAGCGAGCCCACCTCTTGGTATCCGGGTCTGCTCTTATGCGCAGACAAAAAAGAATCAGAGGGAGTACTTTGTAAGGGACCGATTTGGATCCAAAAGTTTAATGCTATGGTTAGATTTTATCTTAATACTTTTCTCGTAGTTGCGGATGCTTGCGAGGGGATTAATCATAAGTAGGAGGTTTGTTCAAGTAAGAAAACACCTAAGCACCGATCCAACCACATATAAAATTATCAAAGTAGCGAACACGAATCAAGCCAACATGATGAAAGTGACATGGTGAAATCCCCGTGTACCCTCAAGAACGTTTTGCTTATTATAAGAAACTGTTTTGGCATGTCCTTTTCCACAAAAGGATTGGGCTACCTTGCTGCACTTTATAAACCGTTACCATTACCTTCTCTTTACAAATTATCTTGCTAGCAAATTACCTGTTACCTTCAATTTCAGTGCTTGCAGTTAATACCTTGCAGAAAACCACTTGTCATTTCCTTCTGCTCCTCGTTGGGTTTGACACTCTTACTTATCAAAAGGACTATGACAGATCCCCTATACTTGTGGGTCATCAAGGCTCTTTTATGGCACCGTTGCCGGGGAGTGAAGCGCTCTTGGTAAGTGGATATTGGTAAGGAAAAATTATTACTATGTGCTGAAATTTATTGTTACTTGTTACTATCTAGAATCATCCTTTGAGGGGTTTGTTTGGGGTATCTTCACCTCGATCGGAACCACAATTAGTTACCTCTCAACCTACTGCACATACTGAAAATATTGGTTATGAAATTCCTTCGGGTATGATAGAACAACTACTAGCTAATCCTTATGCCAGAGATGGAACTGAACATCCTGATATGCATTTGATATATGTGGAAGAAACTTATGGATTATTTAAGCTTGGATGTTTATCTGAAGATGAAGCTAAGAAGAAGGTTTTCCCTTTATCTTTGATGGGAAAGGAATTTACATGGTATCGGCTATGCGATGATATTGGATCTTGGAATTGGAATCGATTGAAATTGGAATTTCACCAAAACAATTATCCTATGCATCTAGTTCATCGTGATCGGAATTATATATATAATTTCTGGCCTCGTGAAGGAGAACTATAATACAAAGGAAAAGAAGATTCCTCTATGAATTTTCAAATCCAATCCTACAATCCAAAGGACGTCATAGTAAAAACTTTATCTATATGATTTCATCCCTACAAAGATCTCCGATACGTCTCCATTGTATATACTTTTCCTAATGTTTTTCCTCTTGTTTTGGACTCTAATTTGCATGATTTGAATTAAATTAACCCGGACTGATGCTGTTTTCAGAAGAACTACCATGCTTTTCTTTTTGTGCAGAAATAAAAGTTCTCGGATTGGAACGAAACTTTTTGGAGAGTTATTTCAGAAAAAAAATACTGGAGCCAAGAACCACCGGAGGGGGGCCCCTGGGTGAGCATAACCCACCAGGGTGCCCCCTCCAGGTGTGCCTAGGTGGGTTGTGATCACCTGGTGGCCCCACAGACCATGATCCCGACTCCATAAATACCTAAATTTGAAGAGAGAAATCAGGAAGAAAGAATTATCACGTTTCACGAGACGAAGACGTCGCTGCCTCCTGTTCTTCATCGGGAGGCCAGATCTGGAGTTTGTTTGAGGCTCCGAGGAGGGGAATCTTCGATCTTCATCATCACCAACCCTCCTTCATCGCCAATTCCATGATGCTCCCCACAAGGAGTGAGTAATTCCTTCGTAGGCTCGTTGGTCGGTGAGGAGTTGGATGAGATTCATCATGTAATCGAGTTAGTTTTGTTAGGGCTTGATCCTTAGTCTCCACTATGTTCTGAGATTGATGTTGCTATGACTTTGCCATGCTCAATGCTTGTCACTTTGGGCACGGGTGCGATGATCTCAGATCTGAACCGTTTATGTTATCACCATTATATCGTTGTTCAAGATCCGATCTTGCAAGTTATATGCACCTGCTATGTGTTATGATCCATAAACCCCGGAGTGACAGTACTCGAGATACTTTCCGGGGATGACCGTAGTTTGAGGAGTTCATGTATTCACTATGTGTTAATGCTTTGTTCCAGTTCTCTATTAAAAGGAGGCCTTAATATCCCTTAGTTTCCTTATGGACCCCACTGCCACGGGAGGGTAGGACAAAAGATGTCATGCAAGTTCTTTCCATAAGCACGTATGACTATTTACAGAATACATGCCTACATTATATTTTTGAACTGGAGCTAGTTTTGTATCACCCTAGGTTATGACTGTTATATGATGAATCTCATCCAACGAATCCACCGATCCAATGCCTACGAATTTTCCACATATTGTTCTTGCTAATTTAGTATTGCTGCCGTTACTGTTACACTTGTTACAAATCAGTGCTATCACTGTTACCGTTACTATTGTTGTTAATACTACTATCAAAATTACCATATTACTGTGCTACTGATCACCTTGCTGCAGATATTTAATCTCTAGGTGTGGTTGAATTGACAACTCAACAGCTAATACTTGCAAATATTCTTTGGCTCCCCTTATGTCGAATCTACAAATTTGGGTTGAATACTCTACCCTCGAAAACTGTTGCAATCCCCTATACTTGTGGGTTATCAAGACCTTTTTCTGGCACCGTTGCTGGGGAGCATAGCTATATTTGTTGAGTCACTTGGGATTATTACCAATTTATCACTATGAAGAATTTGAAGGATACCAAGACTAAGATTTTTCCCTCTAAGACGAAGGAAGGTAAGGAACTGCCATCTAGCTCTGTACTTGATTCACCTTCTATTTTGAGTAAACTTGCAACACCACCACATGCTATTAATCCTGATATGTTGTAAGTTATTGATGAGGCTACTGATGGAAATATGCCCTAGAGGCAATAGTAAAATGGTTATTATTATATTTCCTTAATCGTGATAAAGGTTTATTATTCATGCTAGAATTGTATTGACTAGAAACTTAAATACATGTGTGAATACATAAACAAATACTGTGTCCCTAGTAAGCCTCTACTAGACTAGTTCGTTGATCAAGATGGTTAAGGTTTCCTAACCATAGACATGTGTTGTCATTTGATAACAGGATCACATCATTAGGAGAATGATGTGATGGACAAGACCCATCCGTTAGCTTAGCATTTGATCGTTCAGTTTATTGCTATTGCTTTCTTCATGTCAAATACATATTCCTTCGACTACGAGATTATGCAACTCCTGGATACAAGAGCAATACCTTGTGTGCTATCAAACGTCACAAGGTAACTGGGTGATCATAAAGATGCTCTACAGGTATCTCCGAAGGTGTTTGTTGAGTTGGCATATATTTAGATTAGGATTTGTCACTCCGAGTATCGGAGAGGTATCTCTGAGCCCTCTTGGTAATACACATCATAAGCTTGCAAGCAAATGACTAAGGAGTTAGTTACGAGATGATGTATTACGGAATGAGTAAAGAGACTTGCCGGTGACGAGATTGAACTAGGTACGAAGATACCGATGATCGAATCTTGGGCAAGTAACATACGATGGACAAAGGGAATTACGTATGTTGTCATAAGGTTCGACCGATAAAGATCTTCATAGAATATGTAGGATCCAATATGGTTATCCAGGTTCCGCTATTGGTTATTGACTAGAGAGGTGTCCCGGTCATGTCTACATAGTTCTCGAACCCGTAGGATCCGCACGCTTAATATTCGTTGACAATATACTGTTATATGAATTATATGATTTGGTGACCGAATGTTGTTCGGAGTCCCGGGTGAGATCATGGACATGACGAGGAGCTCCGGAATGTTCTGGAGGTAAATGTTGATATATAAGACGATGATATTCGGACACCGGAATAGTTTCGGAGTGCACCAGGTAGTCATCGGGTCACCGGAAGGGGTTACGGACACCCGTGTAAGTGTATGGGCTTAATGGGCCAAAGGAGGGGACAGACCAACCCACTAAGGGGCTGTTGCGCCCCTCTACATGGTTGGCCGGCCCTAGGGGAAGGAAAGGGGAGGGGTGGCGCCTCCTGCCTTTCCCTCCTCAGGAGAAAAGGGAAAGGAGGGGGCGCCACCTCCTCCTTCCTTCCTCCCGCACTCAAATAAGGAAAGGGGGGCGCCACTTGGGAGAGACCCCAAGTAGGATTCAGCCTACTTGGGGTGCCTCCTTGGCTACTCCTCCCTCCCCAACCTATATATATATATATATATGTGGGAGGGGGCGCCACACATAACCACGACAATCTCTTAGCCGTGTACGGTGATACGTCTCCGTCGTATCTATTTTTTTGATTGTTTCATGTCAATATTCTACAAATTTCATATACTTTTGGCAACTTTTTATACTATTTTTTGGACTAACATATTGATGCAGTGCCCAGTGCCAGTTCCAGTTTGTTGCATGTTTTTTGTTTCGTGGAAAATCCATATCAAACGGAGTCCAAACGTGATGGATACTTACAGAGATTTTTCTTGGAATATATGTGATTTTTAGGAAAAATAATAAACGCGAGACGATGCCTGAGGGGCCCACAAGCCACAGGGGTGTGCCCCGGGGGTAGGGCGCGCCCTGGACCCTTGTGGTTACCCCGTAAGGCGCTTGGTGCCCTTCTTTCGCCGCAAGAAAGCTAATGTCCGGATAAAAATCGTGTTAAAACTTCAGTCCAATCGGAGTTACGGATCTCCGGGAATTTAAGAAACGGTGAAAGGCTAGAATCTGGGAATGCAGAAACAGAAGGAGAGAGAGAGAGA
>NC_041391.1:211008029-211009904 GCF_002162155.2 Triticum dicoccoides | reverse complement strand
GAGAGATCCAATCTCGGAGGGGCTCTCGCCCCTCCGCCACCATGGAGGCCATGGACCAAAGGGGAAACCCTCCTCCCATCTAGCGGGGAGGTCAAGGAAGAAGAAGAAGGAGGGGGCTCTCCCCCTCTCTCCCGGTGGCGTCGGAACACCGCTGGGGCAATCATCGTGTGACAGCGATCTACACCAACACCTCCGTCGTCTTCCCCAACATCTTCATCACCTTCCCCCATCTCTATTCAGCGGTCCACTCTGTCACAACTTGTTGTACCCTCTACTTGAACATGGTGCTTTATGCTTCATATTATTATCCAATGTTGTGTTGCCATCCTATGATGTCTGAGTAGATTTTGTGTGTCCTATCAGTGATTGGTGAATTGCTACGATTGGTTTAATTTCCTTGTGATTATGTTGCTGTCCTTTGGTGCCCATCATATGAGCGCGCATGTGAATCATACCATAGGGTTAGTTGTATGTTGATAGGACTATGTATTGGAGGGCAAGGGTGATAGCAACTTCAGCCTAGCATAGAAATTGATGCATACGGGATTGAAGGGGGACCAATGTATCTTAATGCTATGGTTGGATTTTGTAGGATCAAAAGTATGTCTAGGGGGGGGGGGTGATTAGACTACTTGACCAAATAAAAATCCAGCCTTTTCCCAATTTTAGTTCTTGGCAGATTTTAGCAACTTAGCACAAGTCAAGCAATCAACCTACACATGCAATTCTAAGAGTATAGCAACGGAATGTAAAACAATTGCATATGAAGGTAAAGGGGAGGAGTTTGAGAAGGCAAACGCAATTGGAGACACGGATGTTTTTGTCGTGGTTCCGATAGGTGGTGCTATTGTACATCCACGTTGATGGAGACTTCAACCCACGAAGGGTAACGGCTGCGTGAGTCCACGGAGGGCTCCACCCATGAAGGGTCCACGAAGAAGCAACGTTGTCTATCCCACCATGGCCATCGCCCATGAAGGACTTGCCTCACTAGGGTAGATCTTTACAAAGTAGGCGATCTCCTTGCCCTTACAAACTCCTTGGTTCAACTCCACAATCTTGTCAGAGGCTCCCAAGTGACACCTAGCCAATCTAGGAGACACCACTCTCCAAGAAGTAACAAATGGTGTGTTGATGATGAACTCCTTGCTCTTGTTCTTCAAATGTTAGTCTCCCCCAACTCTCTCTCACAGGATTTGGATTTGGTGGAAAGAAGATTTGAGTGGAAAGCAACTTGGGGAAGGCTAGAGATCAAGATTCATATGGTAGGAATGGAATATCTTGACCTCAACACAAGTGTAGGTGGTTCTCTCTCAGAAGATGTATGTTGGAAGTGTAGGCATGTTCTGATGGCTCTCTTTTCAAATGAAGAGTGGGTGGAGGGGTATATATAGCCTCCACACAAAATCTAACCGTTACACACAACTTACCAATCTCGGTGGGACCGAATCGTGAAACTCGGTCAGACCGATTTAGCAAATAGTGTGACCATTAGGATTTTCGGTGGGACCGACATGTCAACTCGGTGGGACCGATATGGTTAGGGTTAGGGCATAGCGTAATCTCAGTGAGACCGATTACACAAACTTGATGGGACCGATTTTGGTAATAAGCTAACCAGAGAGTTGGTCAGGCAAACTCGATGGGACCGATTCGTTCATCTCGGTGAGACCGAAACGTTACGAAAGGGAAACAGAGAGCTTGCATTGCATTCTCGATGGGACCGATCGCTCATCTCGGTTGGACCGGAACTTTAGGAAGGGAAACAGAGAGATTACAATCCCATCTCGGTGAGACCGAGATCCCTATTGATGAGACCGAAAAGACTAGGGTTTGTGGCAGTGGCTATGACATCTGAACTCGGTGGCGCCGGAT
>NC_041391.1:210999622-211007892 GCF_002162155.2 Triticum dicoccoides | reverse complement strand
GGGCGAGTTTGACTTTTGTTTTGGGACATATGTGGATGTGAGAAAGTAGTTGAGGGCTTTGGAGCATATCACTAAGCATTTTGAGCAAGAAACTCATTAAGCAACACCTCATCCCTCCTTGATAGTATTGGCTTTTCCTATAGACTCAATGTGATCTTGGATCACTAAAATAGAAAATGTAGAGTCTTGAGCTTTGAGCTTGAGACAATCCTTTTGTCCTTAGCATTTTGAGGGATCCTCTTTTCTCATCCATGCCATGCCAATCATTGAGCTTTCCTGAAATACTTATCTTGAAATAGCATTAGCTCAATGAGCTATATGTTGTTAGGAATTACCAAAACCACCAGGGATAGTTGCACTTTCAATCTCCCCCTTTTTGGTAATTGATGACAACATATAGATCAAAGTTTTGACAAATGATAATAAGATTGAAAAACATTGTCGCTTTGAGAAGTATGTGTGAAGCAAGATCTCCCCCTAAATTTGTGCATTATTTAAAATTTGCTTTGTACTGCAAATGCACAATGAGTTAGGATCATGGGTTACTCTTCCATGTCACATACATCTTGCTGGAGCGCTCAAAATGATAATAATTAAACACATGCACTCATCACCAAGCAAAGTGAATGATCATAGGAGGATATAAGAGATAATATCATCCAACAAGCATTAATGTAGCATAGCATGTGATCAAACACATGATCATCCAAGAATCTCACAAAAGGCATAATGTATCAAGCAAACAAGCAAACACATGAATAACGAAGTTCAACCACCAAAAACAAGAGAGAACAAAGCAACACTCTCTCTCGAAGCCTATGATCTATACATTTTTCTCCCCCTTTGGCAACAAGTTACCAAACAGTTCACAAAAGAATGCATAGTGCTGAACGACTCTCAGGCTTGGTCTTCAGGAGATGGTGTAGAGATGGCTCCAAGGACGAAAGCTTCTATTGATGTAGCTGGAGCTGGTGGAGTGGCTGCTGGAGCTGGTGGCACTGAAGTTGTAGCTGGTGCAGATGATGTAGCTCTAGTGTCTGGAACAAGCACTGCAGAGATCTCTGTCCTCTGGGCACTCTAGCAAAAGCATTTGTAGTAGACTTGCCATTCTTCTCCTCCACATCCTCCTGAAGCTGCTCAACTACAGTTTGGACTCAGTAACTTTGACATCAAGAGCATAAAACTTCTGCTCTATGATTCTCTCCAAACTCTCCTGGTTTTGAGTCAGGGTGGCCAAGCCCTTCTCAATCCTCAAGGTGGAGGCAATCAAGTAGCCAAGCTGATCTTGCTTGCTCTTCAGGAAAATTTGAGATGCCTCTTCAGCAGTTGGCATCTTAGCAGCTTTCTCAGCCCTTGCTTTCTATTTCTTCTCTTGTGCTTGCACAAATGATGGTTCATTTTCATCCATCACAATGGTGTTGTCCTCAAAATCAGGGTAGATGGGCAGGTGCTCCTTGTCCAAAAGATATGTGCCTGTGCCCATCTTGGAGTTTATGAGATCCTGAATGTGTGGGGCATATCCACAAGATCTCTTCTGATCAGCAATAGTCCTTTTGATTGTTTCCACAATTAGACTCATGACTTTGACTTTCTGAGGCACATCAAATATATGCAGCAAGTTGATTGCATGGCATCTGATCATCTTGTGATCACCTGACTTGGGCAGCAAAGTGTGCCTTAAGATCCAGTTGATAGTAGGCAATCCTGACAATAGGTAATGTACATATCCAAACTTATGTGTCTCTAGTGCAGCATCTGGGATCTCTCTGTACATGTGAGCCATAGTGTTGCGGTCTTTCTTCTTCTTGGTATAGACACCCAAGTCATCCTCATTCTCTTTTGGAGCATTTATCAACTCAGCCCATTCTTTAACTGTGGATTGGTACCTAGTACCTTCAGACATCCAGACAATTTTCCCATTTGGGTAGAAGTGAGTTGTGGAGTAAAACTGCATGATGAGCTCATCATTCCACTTGGTGAGCTTTTGGCCAACAAAGTCATCTACTCCACCAGCATTGAAGCTGTCATACACTCCTGGATAATGATCTTCATTCTTCCTGATGTACTCCCAATCAACCCATCTCATGTCATATACTATGGTATTCTTGTCAAGCAAAACTGTCTCATAGAAATCTTGCTATTCCTTAGTGTGGAACCTGTAGTCCACTGCAGTTCTTCTTCTGACAGCATAGGGATCAGTCTGTCTCCACAGTCTCAGTCCTGCATCCTTCCTGAGCTTCATATCCTCTACAACTGGATGTACATCATTGTGATCAGGGATCTTGGGCTTCAACTTTCTCAAGACAAGTGTGTCATCTTCTTCATCATCTGCAGCCTCAGGCACTGCGGCCTTGTTCTTCTCTTCAGGTGGAATACTCCTAGTGTTCCTCTTAGGTGCAGACTTGGGCTTAGGAGCAGCAGCCTTGGGATTATCTTTGGGCTTAGATGGAGAAGCCCCTGATCTTATAACATCTCCCATCAGCTTCTGAGCTTTAGGTGCTGGTGCAGCAACCTCTTCCTCTTCTTCTTCCATCATTGAGGGCTTTCTAACAACTCTGGCCATTGTCTTCTTGACCCTTTCTTTCCTTTTCTTCTTAGCCACAACTGGTCCTTTGGGTTCAGATCCCAAAGTTACTTGAGTAGAGGCTCTGGCCTTAGACATGGGAACTCTTCTTGCAGGAGCCTTTGTCTTCATTCCTAGCTTTGTGGTAGCAGCTATGCCATACTCCTTTTTCATCACCTTCTTCTTAGAAGTGGCCTCATCTTCAACAGCCACATAGTCCTCATCTTCAGAATATGAGGTTCTCTTCTTCCTTGTCCTGGTGGCTGCCTTTGGTAAATTGCTGGGTGTGCTCCTGCTGCCATCATCTGAGGTACTGGAGGGACTAGTGCCCTCACTCATATGAACTTGCTCATCAGACTTGTTCTGACTATCACTCTGATCTGACATGATGCAAACTCTGATAGCAGACCCAGTGAATAGATGTAGATGAGGTAGAGTAGATGAGCATCACAAAGCACAGAGGTTTTTGTAAAAAAAAGAGTCAAAAACTTAGTTTTAGTTTTCCACAGAAAGCATTTCGGAGCTACCGATTTGTAAACTCGGTGATACCGAAGCAGCTTTTGGAACCTAAACTAGTGAACTCGGTCAGACCGAGTCACAGTTTGGTGGTACTGAGATTGCTAGGGTTTCACAGAGAGTCGATTTTGGTCACACCGATTTGCAATTCTTGGTGGGAGCAAGAATCACAGGTGCAATGGCCTAAGCCAAATCGGTGAGACCGATCTCTACAACTCGGTCGGTCCGAGATGAATTTGGCGGAAACCTAACCCTAAATTTTCAATCCAAGACTAATCTATGGAGTAGTTTTGCTTGATAGGAAGATTTCAAACGTGGCAAGATTCATGGAAATGCAATGTGCTAGGAATCGGAGTTAAGCATAGCACAAAGATTCAAATCCATACCCTATGCAGCGATGGACTTGCTACGGCGGCAACGGCGAAGCAGAATCCCGTTGACGGCTGCGGAGACCAGCGGCGGGAGGTTGCTGGCGATGAGGAGGACGATCCGGAGACCTGATGAGGCAAGGCGGGCTGAGCGCGGGCGAAGGGTTTCGGAAGATTTTCCAAAATTTGACCCGTGAGTATATATGGCCTGATCCTATCGGTGTGACCAAGTGGAACAACTCGGTGGCACCGAGATGCATTACTGCAAGCAGTTACTGCAACTCGGTGTGACCAAAAAGTTCAAATTGGTTGCACCGAGATTGAAAACCTAGATCAACTTAGTGATCTCGGTATGACCGAAATGGATGAATTGGTCAGACCGAAACGCACAAATAGGATTTGGAAGTTTAAGTCTATGACGAATCGGGGACTCCGAGTGCTCCTCACACAGAGTGGTTCGAATCTGACTTGATCAAACTTTGTGATATAGCATGAATAGAGTTTGAGACAAGAAAATCATAGATAGCTAGAGAAGGTTCTTAGGCATTCTTGTCCATCCACTTGGCAAAATAAAAGAAACCAAACAATCAAAGCTACAAGTGGATGTCCTTGAATGAGTAAAATATGCAACCAACATGCTCACACAACAAAATGGCAAATGAAATATGTGACAGAGCATGCACACACAATTCTAGCATCTATCAAGCAATTGGCAATGACTAGGTCATCTATATATGAGTATATTGACTTAGGAGTCAAATGAGAACATTTGATCATAGGTCATACTCATCGTTTAAGCACAAGTGGGGTTACCACTTTTACATAAATCATCGTTGTGTTCACACCATTGGAGTTGCTTTAGCTCAATTCTTAGAGTAAAGCTCCCCCTAGATGTGAGATCCCCCCTAAGAGGGATGAACTAACCTTGGGTTTTGTCGATGATGACTTCATGTAGGTGTTGAAGACGTATATGCTCAATGTTGATGTAGATCATTTGGAGCAATCCATTGGAGTGAGTTGCACTTTCAATACCTACACGGGTTAGTCCCACAAGGAACAAACAAGGATATCCATAGACATAGAGTGATGCACACACACAAGATGATGTCTATGAAAGTGTTAGATTACCTTGTCCCTTGTCTTACCAACAAGAAGATTTGTGACTCCATGAACTAGTGCAAGATGTGGAAGTTGATTGCACTTGTTCTCGCCAAAATGATAAGAGTGAAGTATGTTGGCGGAGTCACCCTCAAGAACTCTCTAGTTCTTCTTCTTCGGGATCCACATCATCTTGATGGGAATCCTTGGGGTTGTAGTCGTACTTGATGAAGTAGAACTTTATGTAGTCTTGGGAACCCACTTGACCAAGGCCTTAGGAGCTTCTTCGAATGCATCAATCTCATCTTGAAGCTTGTACTTGCCTTTTTGCTTGTGGTCTTGTGGTGGAAGATCATCTTGAGCTTGTGTCCCTTTGAAAGAAGTAGGATCATACTTCTATTCTTGAGGAACAAACTTCGTCTTGGGGTATTGATCTTCTTCCCACTCAACTCCATTGGCATTGAACTTTCGTTCAAAACCAACACCTTGGTTCTTCCGGTGCCTTCCTTGCTGCGTACAATTTCCTTGAATTGCTTACTCCCGGCAAGGCTCTTGTAAACAACTTTCTCTATAATTCCCTTCAAAAGGCTATTTTATTGCTCAAGTGTAACTTGGCTAAGAGAATCATTAGTGGAATCAAGAGAACTACTAGAAGCAACAACATTGGATTTAGCATGATTATTGTTACAACTAGAGGAAGAATCTTTCTTGTTCTTGTTACTAGACTTGACTTGAGGCATGTAAGTAGATAAGAGTAAACGCTTGGCAATGTAAGAAGAACTTTTCTTGCGAAGATCATCATTGATTTCTTTTAAAAACGCATGTTCTTGCTCAAGGTTGAGCTTTTCAAAGCGTAACTTCTCATGAGTCCTTAAAAGTTCTCGATGATCTCCTAAGATAGTTTCATGAGCTAACTTAAGAGTGTCTAGTTCTTTAGTTAGGAGCTCAATCTTCTCCTTATCATTGTCATTCATTTTATCTTGATTAGCATGATTATTTGACGTTTCATCATAGTATTCATCACTAGAGTTGTCAACAAGTAAATCATCATCACCTAACAAGTCATCTTCATCACTATTGAAATCAACATACTCGGGGTGTGTTACCTTTGGGCCTTTAGCCATGAAGCATCTTCCAAGTCCTTCATTTGGTGAACCAAATATGTCGTAGGAGTTGGTTGACACAAGTGCTAGACCGGTAACACCTTCATCTTGAGTATATTCGGAGTCGGAGTGATAGATTCTCTCGGAGTGATTGTCAAAGCCGGAGCCGGATACCCATTCACCAACATGAGCTTGATGTCTTCGTTTTGTGTAGCTCCTTGATGACTTGTCCTTCCTTTCCGAATCCTTTCTTCTTCGAGATGTTCTTCGTTCTTAACAATCATCTCTACTCCTTCTTTCTCTTGATGGTGATTCTTCTCTTCTACTTCTTCTTTTTGGAGAATCTTTCTTCTTTTGTAGGGTGCCGTACACTCATTGGAATAGTGTTCGGGTCTTCCACAATTGTAGCAATTACGCTCATGACTAGAAGATCTTTTGTCATTGTAGGACCTTGACTTGGAACTTCTTTCCTTGCTCCTACTCTTGTAGAACTTGTTGAAGTTCTTCACCATTAGGCTCAATTCTTCATTGAAGGTTTGTTTCTCACTTGATGATGTGGGAGCTTCACATGAGGCTTTGTAAGCACCACTTGACTTGTTGTGGAGCTCCTCCTTATGCTTGAGTGACATCTCATGAGCAACAATTCTCCCAATGACTTCCGTTGGCTTGAGATATTTGTAATTTGGCATCATTTGGATCAATGTGCACACAGTGTCATATTTTCCATCCAAAGCTCTTAGGATCTTCTTGATGATGAATTTGTCGGTCATCTCTTCACTCCCTAAGCCGGCAATCTCATTTGTGATAAGAGCAAGCCTAGAATACATTTCAGCGACACCTTCACCATCCTTCATTTTGAACTTGTCAAGTTGAATTTGAAGCGCATCCAATTTGGGTTCCTTGATGGAGTCGGTACCTTCGTGCATATCAATCAAATTATCCCAAATTTCCTTCGCATTCTCAAGATGGCTGATTTTGTTGAATTCTTCGGGGTACAATCCATTGAAGAGGATATCACAAGCTTGAGCATTGTATTGCAGCATCTTCAACTCTTCCGCGATAGCTTCATGGTTCGGTTCTCGCCCATCAAAGAATTCACCTTGCAAGCCAATACACACAATAGCCCAAAGGGCGGGGTTATGTCCAAGAATATGCATTTTCATCTTATGCTTCCAACTAGCAAAGTTAGTACCATCAAAGTAAGGACCTCTATGGTGGTAATTTCCCTCGCTAGACGCCATACTCTCCTAGGTTATGAAATCAAGGCTATGACTACCAAAAGCTATGGAAATCAATGCAAACGGAGACCAAAGCTCTGATACTAGTTGTAGGATCGAAAGTACGTCTAGAGGGGGGGGGTGATTAGACTACTTGACCAAATAAAAATCTAGCCTTTTCCCAATTTTAGTTCTTGGCAGATTTTAGCAACTTAGCACAAGTCAAGCAACCAACCTACACATGCAATTCTAAGACTATAGCAGCGGAATGTAAAACAATTGCATATGAAGGTAAAGGGGAGGAGTTTGAGAAGGCAAATGCAGTTGGAGACACGGATGTTTTTGTCGTGGTTCTGATAGGTGGTGCTATCGTACATCCACGTTGATGGAGACTTCAACCCACGAAGGGTAACGACTACGCGAGTCCACGGAGGGCTCCACCCATGAAGGGTCCACGAAGAAGCAACCTTGTCTATCCCACCATGGCCGTCGCCCACGAAGGACTTGCCTCATTAGGGTAGATCTTCACAAAGTAGGCGATCTCCTTGCCCTTACAAACTCCTTGGTTCAACTCCACAATCTTGTCGGAGGCTCCCAAGTGACACCTAGCCAATCTAGGAGACACCACTTTCCAAGAAGTAACAAATGGTGTGTTGATGATGAACTCCTTGCTCTTGTGCTTCAAATGATAGTCTCCCCTAACTCTCTCTCACAGGATTTGGATTTGGTGGAAAGAAGATTTGAGTGGAAAGCAACTTGGGGAAGGCTAGAGATCAAGATTCATATGGTAGGAATGGAATATCTTGACCTCAACACAAGTGTAGGTGGTTCTCTCTCAGAAAATGTATGTTGGAAGTGTAGGCATGTTCTGATGGCTCTCTTTTCGAATGAAGAGTGAGTGGAGGGGGTATATATAGCCTCCACACAAAATCTAACCGTTACACACAACTTACCAATCTCGGTGGGACCGAATCGTGAAACTCG
Organism: Triticum dicoccoides; assembly: GCF_002162155.2. Lineage (NCBI taxonomy): Eukaryota > Viridiplantae > Streptophyta > Magnoliopsida > Poales > Poaceae > Triticum > Triticum dicoccoides. The sequence continues at coordinate 211,000,043 of NC_041391.1, read as the reverse complement.
GTCGGACCGATTTAGCAAATAGTGTGACCGTTAGGATTTTCGGTGGGACCGACATGTCAACTCGGTGGGACCGATATGGTTAGGGTTAGGGCATAACGTAATCTCGATGAGACCGATTACACAAACTCGGTGGGACCGATTTTGGTAATAAGCTAACCAGAGAGTTGGTCAGGCAAACTCGGTGGGACCGATTCACTCATCTCGGTGAGACCAAAACGTTACGAAAGGGAAATAGAGAGTTTGCATTGCAATCTCGATGGGACCGATCGCTCATCTCGGTTGGACCGAAACCTTACAAAGGGAAACAGAGATATTACAATCCCATCTCGGTGAGACCAAGATCCCTATCGGTGAGACCAAAAATACTAGGGTTTGTGGCAGTGGCTATGACATCTGAACTCGGTGGCGTCGGATAGAAGGA
>NC_041391.1:210972631-210999163 GCF_002162155.2 Triticum dicoccoides | reverse complement strand
TTGACTTTTGGTTTGGGACATATGTGGATGTGAGGAAGTAGTTGAGGGCTTTGGAGCATATCACTAAGCATTTTGAGCAAGAAACTCATTAAGCAACACCTCGTCCCTCCTTGATAGTATTGGCTTTTCCTATAGACTCAATGTGATCTTGGATCACTAAAATAGAAAATTTAGAGTATTGAGCTTTGAGCTTGAGCCAATACTTTTGTCCTTAGCATTTTGAGGGATCCTCTTTTCTCATCCATGCCATGCCAATCATTGAGCTTTCCTGAAATACTCATCTTGAAATAGCATTAGCTCAATGAGCTATATGTTGTTAGGAATTACCAAAACCACCCAGGGATAGTTGCACTTTCAGATTTTACCTTAATGAACGTTAGTAGTTGCGGATGCTTGCTAATAGTTGCAATCATAAGTGCATAGAATTCCAACTAAGTGATGACATGCTAGTAGTGTCCTCTCCCACATGAAACTTGCTATTAGTCTAGTAACATAGTCAATTGCTTAGGGACAATTCTGCAACTCCTACCACCACTTTTCCAACCTCGTTAAACTAAGCGTGCGTAGAGTTGTATCGATGGTCGATAGAGCATGAGGGAATATTTGTTCTACCTTTAGCTCCTTGTTGGGTTCGACACTCTTATTTATCAAGAAAGGCTACAACCGCTCCCCTATACTTGTGGGTTATCATGCGGCGCCCCTCTCCACAGTTTCCTCCCTCGGTCATATTTTTGTAGTGCTTAGGCAAAGCACTCCAGAGATAGCATCACCATCACCATCACCACGCCGTCGTGCTGCCAGAAATCATCCACTACTTCGCCCATCTTGCTGGATCAAGAAGGCGAGGACGTCAGCGAGCTGAACGTGTGCTGAACGCGGAGGTGTCGTCTGTGTGGTACTTGATTGGTTGGATCACAAAGAAGTTTGACTACATCAACCGCTTTACTAAACACTTTCGCTTACGGTCTACGGGGGTATGTAGACACACTCTCCCCTCTTGTTTCTATGCATCTCCATGGATAGTTCTCACGTGTGCATAGATTTTTTTTGTTTTCCATGCAACATTTCCCAATAGTGGTACCAGAGCCAAGTCTATGCATAGATGATATGCACGACACAAAGGAGTTGTCGACGGTGATGTTCATACTACTTACCACCAATGTATTATTTTGATTCGATGGCATTGTGGGATTAAGAATCTCGGACAAACCTTACATGTCTACGCACATCAGACCGGTTCCACCGGCTGACATGCAACTAGGTTTGCATAAAGGTGGATGGCGGGTGTCTGTTTCTCCTACTTTAGTTTAATTGAATTTGACTACGGACGGTCCTTGAAGAAGGTTAAAACAACAAACTTGATAATCACCATTGTGGTTTTTGCGTAGGTAAGAACGGTTCTTGCTAGAAACCCATAGCAGCCACCTAAAAATTGCAACAACAAAGTAGAGGACGTCTAACTTATTTTTGCAGGGCATGTTGTGATATGATATGGTTAAGACGTGATGTGATATATGTTGATGTATGAGATGATCATGTTTTGTAATATCGACAACCGATAGGAGCCTTAGGGTTGTCTCTTTATTGTATGAAATGCAAGCGCCATGTAATTGCTTTACTTTATTGCTATGCGTTAGCAATAGTTGTAGAAGCAATAGTTGGCGAGACAACCCCAATACAACAATGGAGATCAAGGTGTCAAGTCGGTGACGATGGAGATCATGACGATGCTTTGGAGATGGAGATCAAAAGTACAAGAAGATGATGGCCACATCATGTCACATATTTTGATTGCATGTCATGTTTATCCTTTAAGCATCTTATTTTTCTTAGAACGGCGGTAGCATTATAAGATGGTCCCTTCACTAAATTTCAAGATACAAGTGTTCTCCCCGAGTATGCACCGTTGCCAAAGTTCATCGTTTTGAAGCACCTCGTGATGATTGGGAGTGATGGACTCTATGTTCACATACAATGGGTGTAAGATAGTTTTGCACATGCAGAATACTTGGGTTAAACTTGACGAGCCTAGCATGTACAGACATGGTCTCAGAACACTGGTGACCGAAAGGTCAAACATGAGTCATATAGTAGATATGATCAACATGGAGATGTTCACCGTTGATGACTACCCCATCTCACGTGATGATTGGACATGGGTTAGTTGATTTGGATCATGTATCACTTAGATAACTTGAGGGATGTCTATTTATGTGGGATTTCAATAGTAATTTGATTAATTGAACTAAATTTATCATGAACTTAGTCTTAATAGTTTTGCATATCTATGTTGCAGATCAACTGCTCGTGATATAGCTCCCCTATTTTTTGATATGTTCCTAGAGAAAAATAAGTTAAAAGATGATAGTAGCAATGAGGTCCATGATCTGAGGATTATCCGCATTGCTGCACAGAAGAAGTATGTCCTTGATGCACCGCTAGGTGACAGACCTATTGCAGGAGCAAATGCAGCCATTATGAACGTTTGGAAAGCTCGATATGATGACTATTTAATAGTTTAGTGTGCCATGCTTTACGGTTTAGGCCTGGGACTTCAAAAACGTTTTGAACACCATGGAACATATGAGATGTTCCAAGAGCTGGAATTGGTATTTCAGACTTATGCCCGTGTTGAGAGGTATGAGACCTCTGATAAGTACTTTGCCTACAAGATGGAGGAGAATTTCTCGGCCAATGAGCATGTGCTCAGAATTTCTGGGTACTACAATGGATTGAATCAAGTGGGAGTTAATCTTCCAAATAAGATAGTGATTGACAGAGTTCTCTAGTCACTATCACCAAGCTACTAGAGCTTCGTGATGAAGTATAATATGCAAGGAGTGACTAAAACGATTTCCGAGCTCTTTGCGATACTAAAATTGGCGGAGGTATAAATCAAGAAAGAGCACCAAGTGTTGATGGTGAATAAAGACCACTAGTTTCAAGAAAAAGGGCAAGGGAAATGAAAGGAACTTCAATAAGAATGGCAAGCAAGTTGCCGCTCTCAGGAAGAAGCCCAAAGCTGGACCCATGCCTGAAACTGGGTGCTCATGAAAAAGGGAATGGTCACTGGAAGCACAACTGCCCCCAAATACTTGGCGGATAAGAAGGATGGCAAAGTTAACAAAGGTATATTTGATATACATATTATTGATGTGTACCTTACTAGTGTTCATAGTAGCCCCTAGGTATTTGGTACCGGTTCAGTTGCTAAGATTAGTAACTCGAAACATGAGTTGCAGAATAAACAAAGACTAGTTGAGGGCGAGGTGACGATGTGTGTTGGAAGTTATTCCAAGGTTGATACGATCACCATCGCACACTCCCTCTACCTTCGGGATTAGTGTTGAGCCTAAATAAATGTTATTCAGTGTTTGCGTTGAGCATGAACATGATTAGATCATGTTTATTGCCATACGGTTATTCATTCAAGTCAGAGAATAATTGTTGTTCTGTTTACATGAATAAAACCTTCTATGGTCATACACCCAATGTGAATGGTTTATTGAATCTCAATCGTAGTGATACACATATTCATAATAATGATACCAAAAGATGCAAAGTTGATAATGATAGTGCAACATACTTGTGGCACAACCGTTTATGTCATATTGGTGTAAAGTCCATGAAGAAACTCCATGCGGATGGACTTTTGGAATCACTTGATTATGAATCATTTGATACTTGCAAACCATGCCTCATGGGCAAGATGTCTAAAACTCCATTCTCCGGAACAATGGAACGAGCTAATGACTTATTGGAAATAATACATACTGATGTATGCGGTCCAATGAGTGTTGAAGCACACAACGGGTATCATTATTTTCTACAATCACATATGGTTTGAGTAGGTATGGGTATATCTACTTGATGAAACACACGTCTAAAACGTTTGAAAAGTTCAAAGAATTTCAGAGTGAAGTGGAGAATCATCGTAACAAGAAAATAAAGTTTCTACGATCTGATCGCGAAAGCGAATATTTGAGTTACGATTTTGGCCTTCATTTAAAACAATGTGGAATAGTTTCACAACTCATGCTACCTGGAACACCACAGTGTAATGGTGTGTCCGAATGTCATAACCGTACTTTACTAGATATGTGATGTCTACTACGCAACCTTCTTCTTGTAGACTCGTGTTGGGCCTCCAAGTGCAGAGTTTTGTAGGACAGTAGCAAATTTCCCTCAAGTGGATGACCTAAGGTTTATCAATCCATGGGAGGCGTAGGATGAAGATGGTCTCTCTCAAACAACCCTGCAACCAAATAACAAAGAGTCTCTTGTGTCCCCAACACACCCAATACAATGGTAAATTGTATAGGTGCACTAGTTTAGTGAAGAGATGGTGATACAAGTGCAATATGGATAGTATAAATAGGTTTTTGTAATCTGAAAATATAAAAATAACAAGGTAACTAGTAACAAAAGTGAGCGAAAACGGTATTGCAATGCTTTGAAACAATGATAACCTAATCGAATCATATAAAAATCCCTCAACATGCACAAAGAATCACTCCAAAGTTCCTATCACGGAGAACATAAGATGAAATTGCTTGTAGGGTACGAAACCACCTCCAAGCTATTCTTTCCGATCAATCCATTGAGCTATTCCTGTAAGTGTCACAAACATCCCTAGAGTTCATAGTAAAATAACACCATATGACACACATCAATCAACCCTAATGTCACCTAGATACTCCAATGTCATCACAAGTATCCGTGGGTCAATTATACGATATGCATCAAACAACTTCAGATTCATAATATTCAATCCAACACAAAGAAATTCATGAGCATCCCAAGATTTCTACTGGAGAATGGAATATGAAAACGTGCATCAACCCCTATGCACATATTACCCCAATGTCACCACGGGAATCCGCAAGTTGATAACCAAAACATACATCAAGTGGATCAACAGAACATCCCATTGTCACCACGGATATCCCATCGCAAGACATACATCAAGTGCTCTCACATCCAAAGATTCAACCCGACATAACAAAACCTCAAAGGAAAAGACTCAATTCATCACAAGGTAGAGAGGAAGAAACACCATATAATGCAACTATAGTAGCAAAGCTCATGGTACATCAAGATCGTGCCAAATCAAGAACACGAGAGAGATCAAAGAGATAGCTACTGGTACATAATCTCAACCCCGAGGGTGAACTACTCCCTCCTCGTCATGGAGACCGCCGGGATGATGAAGATGGCCACCGGTGATGGTTTCCCCCTCCGACAGGATGCCGGAACAGGCTCCCGATTGGTTTTTCGTGGCTATAGAGGCTTGTGGCAGTGGAACTCCCGATCTAGGTTTATTTCTGGGGGTTTGTGTATTTATTGGAATTTTTGGCATCGAGAACAAGTCAGGGGGTCCACGAGGAGCCCACAAGACCGGAGGCGCCCCCAGGGGGTAGGGCGTGCCCTCCACCCTTGTCGAGGCCTCGTGGCTCTTCTGGCCCAACTCTTTTGCATCTGGGGCTTCTTCTGGTCCATAAAAAATCACCGTAATTTTTCAGCTCATTTGGACTCCGTTTGGTATTCCTTTTCTACGAAACTCATAAAAAAGGAAATAAACAGAAACTGGCACTAGGCTCTAGGTTAATAGGTTAGTCCCAAAAATAATATAAAATAGCATATAAAACATCCAAGATGGATAATATAATAGCATGGAATAATAAAAAATTATAGATACGTTGGAGACGTATCAAGCATCCCCAAGCTTAATTCCTGCTCGTCCTTGAGTAGGTAAATGATAAAAACAGAACTTTTGATGTGGAATTCTAGCAAGTGCACAAGTTTGATCAATGATAATTTCAATCACTTTTTGTAGCATCATTATATATGATAACAGTAGCTCATATCATAAAGCTTCTCATGATCAAGTAACAAGCTATTCACATGTTAAAGCATAGACCATAAACTTTCTTGAAAACTAACAAACTATGCTCTCAGTCAACAAACAATTGCAATTTATCCTATTTTCAGGAAGTTTGGGGATGACACCGTATGAACTGTGTTTGGCAAGAAACCTAAGCTTACGTTTCTTAAAAGTTTTGGGATGCGATGCTTATGTCAAAAGGCTTCAACCTAATAAGCTCTAACCAAAAGCGGAGAAATGCGTCTTCATAGGATACCCTAAAGAAACTATTGGGTACACCTTCTACCATAGATCCGAAGGCAAGATCTTTGTTGCTAAGAATGTATTCTTTCTAGAGAAGGAGTTTCTCTCGAAAGAAGTGAGTGGGAGGAAAGTAGAACTTGATGACGTAGATGTACCTTCTCTCAAATTGTAAAGTAGCACATCAGAGAAAACTGTTCCCATGATGCCTACACCAACTAGAAAGGAAGCAAATGATATTGATCATGAAGCTTCAGATCAAGTTACTACTAAACATCATAGGTCAACCAGAGCACGATCCACACCAGAGTGGTACGGTAATCCTGTGCTGGAAGTTATGTTATTAGACCATGGCGAACCTACAAACTATGAAGAAGCTGTGATGAGTCCAGATTTGATAAATGGCTCGAGGCCATGAAATCTGAGATAGGATCCATGTATGAGAACAAAGTATGGACTTTGGTGGACTTGACCGATGATCGGCAAGCCGTTGTGAATAAATGTATCTTCAAGAAGAAGACTGACACTGATGGTAATGTTATTGTCTACAAAGCTCGACTTGTCGCAAAAGGTTTTTGACAAGTTCAAGGAGTTGACTACGATGAGACTTTCTCACCCGTAGTGATGCTTAAGTCTGTCCGAATCATGTTAGCAATTGCCGCATTTTATAATTATGAAATCTGGCAAATGGATGTCAAAACTGCATTCCTCAATGGATTTCTTAAAGAAGAGTTGTATATGATGAAACCAGAAGGTTTTGTTAATCCTAAAGGTGCTAACAAAGTGTGCAAGCTCTAGCAATCCATGTATGGACTGGTGCAAGCATCTCGGAGCTGGAATATACACTTTGATGAGGTGATCAAAGCATATGGTTTTATACAGATTTTCTATGAAGCCTGTATTTACAAGAAAGTGAGTGGGAGCTCTGTAGCATTTCTGATATTATATGTGGATGACATATTGTTGATTGGAAATGATATAGAATTTCTGGATAGCATAAAAGGATACTTGAATAAGAATTTTTCAATAGATGACCTCAGTGAATTTACTTACATATTGGGCATCAAGATCTATAGGGATAGATCGAGAAGCTTAATAGGACTTTCACAAAGTACATACCTTGGCAAAATTTTGAAGAAGTTCAAAATAGACCAGTCAAAGAAAGGGTTCTTGCCTGTGTTGCATGGTGTGAAGTTGATTAAGACTCAAAACCCGACCTCGGCAGAAGATAGAGAGAGAATGAAAGTCATTCCCCATGCCTCAGCCATAGGTTCTATAAAGTATGTAATGTTGTGTACTAGACCTATTGTGCACCTTGCCATTAGTTTGGCAAGGGGGTACAATAGTGATGCATGAGTAGACCATTGGACAACGGTCAAAATTATCCTTAGTTACCTAAGAGGAGTAAGGAAATATTTCTCAGTAACAGAGGTGATAAAGAGTTCATTGTAAAGGGTTACATTGATGCAAGCTTTCACACTGATTCAGATGACTCTGAGTCTCAATCTGCATGCATATTGAAAGTGGGAGCAATTGGCTAGAGTAGCTCCATATAAAGCATTGTAGACATAGAAATTTGCAAAAATACATACAGATCTGAATGTGGCAGACCCATTGGCTAAAATTCTCTCATAAGCAAAACATGATCACACCTTAGTACTCTTTGGGTGTTAATCACATGGTGATGTGAACTAGATTATTGACTCTAGTAAACTCTTTGGGTGTTGGTCACATGGCGATGTGAACTATGGGTGTTAATCACATGGCGATGCGAACTAGATTACTGACTCTAGTGCAAGTGGGAGATTGATGGAAATATGCCCTAGATGCAATAATAAAATGGTTATTATTATATTTCCTTAATCATGATAAAGATTTGTTATTCATGCTAGAATTGTATTGACTAGAAACTTAAATACATATGTGAATGCATAAGCAAATACCGTATCCCTAGTAAGCCTCTACTAGACTAGCTCGTTGATCAAAGATGGTTAAGGTTTCCAAACCATAGACATGCATTGTCATTTGATAATGGGATCACATCATTAGGAGAATGATGTGATGGACAAGACCCATCTGTTAGCTTAGCATATTGATCGTTCAGTTTATTCCTATTGCTTTCTTCATGTCAAATACATATTCCTTTGACTATGAGATTATGCAACTCCCGGATACCGGAGGAATACCTTGTGTGCTATCAAACATCACAAGGTAACTGGGTGATCATAAAGATGCTCTACAGGTATCTCCGAAGGTGTTTGTTGAGTTGGCATAGATCGAGATTAGGATTTGTCACTCCAAGTATCGGAGAGGTATCTCTGGGCCCTCTCAGTAATACACATCATAAGCTTGCAAGCAAATGACTAAGGAATTAGTTACAAGATGATGTATTATGGAATGAGTAAAGAGACTTGCCGGTAACGAGATTGAACTGGGTATGAAGATACCAACGATCGAATCTCGGGCAAGTAACATACCTATGGACAAAGGGAATTACATATGTTGTCATAAGGTTCGACTGATAAAGGTATTCGTAGAATATGTAGGAGCAAATATGGCAACCAGGTTTCGCTATTGGTTATTGACCGGAGAGGTGTCTCAGTCATTTCTACATAGTTCTCGAACCCGTAGGGTCCGCACACTTAACGTTCGTTGACGATATAGTGTTATATGAGTTATATGATTTGGTGACCGAATGTTGTTCAAAGTCCCCGATGAGATCACGGACATGACGAGGTGCCCCGGGATGGTCCGAACGTAAAGATTGATATATAGGACGATGATATTCAGATACTACAATAGTTTCGTATTGCACCGAGTAGTCTTCGGGTCACCGGAAGGGGCTCCGGACACCCCGGTAAGTGTATGGGCTTAATGGGCCAAAGGAGGGGACAAACCAACCCACTAAGGGGCCGGCGGGCCCCTCTACATGGCTGGCCAGCCCTAGGGGAAGGAAAGGGGAGGGGTGGCCCCTCCTGCCTTTCCCTCCTCAGGAGAGAAAGGAAAGGAGGGGGAGCCACTTCTACTTTCCTTCCTCCCGCACTGAAATAAGGAAAGGGGGGCGCCACTTGGTAGAGACCCCAAGTAGGATTCAGCCTACTTGGGGCGCCTCCTTGGTTGCTCCTCCCTCCCCCCACTTATATATATGTGGGAGGGGGCACCACACATAACCATGGCAATCTCTTAGCCGTGTGCAACGCCCCTCTACACACTTTCGTCTGCTACTTCTTGAGCTTGCGTTGGTTTTTCCCTTGAAGAGGAAAGGGTGATGCAGCAAACTAGAGATAAGTATTTCCCTCAGTTTTAGAACCAAGGTATGAATCCAGTAGGAGACAACGCACAAATCACCGAATACCTGCACAAACAATCAAACAACTTGCACCCAACGCGATAAAGGGATTGTCAATTCCTTCATGGTTACTTGCAAAAGTGAGATCTGATAGAGATAGATAAATGATAAAGTAAATATTTTTTTTGGTTTATAGATCAGAAATTAATACGATGGAAAATAGAAGATCCGAAACTAATATGATGGAAAATAGACCCGGGGCCATTTGTTGGAAATATGCCCTAGAGGCAATAATAAAAGCATTATTATTATATTTCCTTGTTCATGATAATTGTCTTTTATTCATGCTATAATTGTATTATCCGGAAATCGTAATACATGTATGAATACATAGACCACAATACGTCCCTGGTGAGCCTCGAGTTGACTAGCTCGTTGGTCAACAGATAGTCATGGTTTCCTGACTATGGACACTGGATGTCATTGACAACGGGATCACATCATTAGGAGAATGATGTGATGGACAAGACCCAATCCTAAGCATAGCACAAGATCGTGTAGTTCGTTTTGCTAGAGTTTTTTGAATGTCAAGTATCTCTTCCTTAGACCATGAGATCGTGTAACTCCCGGATACCGTAGGAGTGCTTTGGGTGTACCAAACGTCACAACGTAACTGGGTGACTATAAAGGTACACTACAGGTATCTCCGAAAGTGTCTGTTGGGTTGACACGGATCGAGACTGGGATTTGTCACTCCGTATGACGGAGAGGTATCTCTGGGCCCACTCGGTAATGCATCATCATAATGAGCTCAAAGTGACCAAGTGCTTGGTCACGAGATCATGCATTACGGTACGAGTAAAGTGACTTGCCGGTAACAAGACTGAACGAGGTATTGGGATACCGACGATCGAGTCTCGGGCATGTAACGTACCGATTGACAGAGGGAATAGTATAGAGGGTTGCTTGAATCCTCGACATCGTGGTTCATCCGATGACATCATCGAGGAGCGTGTGGGAGCCAACATGGGTATCCAGATCCCGCTGTTGGTTTTTGACCTGAGAGCCGTCTCGGTCATGTCTGCATGTCTCCCAAACCCGTAGGGTCTACACACTTAAGGTTCGGTGACGCTAGGGTTATTAGGAAGACTTGTATGTGAATACCGAATGTTGTTCGTAGTCCCGGATGAGATCCCGGACGTCACGAGGAGTTCCGGAAGGGTCCGGAGGTAAAGATTTATATATGGGAAGTTGTCAAACGGACACCGGAAAGTTTCGGGGGCATATCGGTATTGTACCGGGCCACCGGAAGGGTTCCGGGGGTCCACTGGGAGGGGCCACCCCTCCCGGGGGCCACATGGGCTGCGTGGGGCAGGAGCCAGCCCCTGGAGGGCTGGGCGCCCCCCCCCCTTGGGCCCATGCGCCTAGGGTTGGGGGGGGGGAACCCTAGAGGGGGTGCCCCCCTTTGCTTGGGGGCAAGGCCCCCTCCCTGGCCGCCGCCCCCCCTCTAGATCCCATCTAGAGGGACCGGCCCCCCTTGCCCCTTCCCCTATAAATAGAGGGCTGAGGGGAGGGCTGCATACACAAGCCAAGGCGCAGCCCCTCCCCTCCCCAACACCTCTCCTCCTCCGTACGTGCTTGGCGAAGCCCTGTCGGAGTGCTGCTTCTCCACCAACACCACGCCGTCGTGCTGCCGTTGGAGCTGTCTTCCTCAACCTCTCCTTCCTCCTTGCTGGATCAAGACGGAGGAGACGTCGTCCGTACCGTACGTGTGTTGAACGTGGAGGTGCTGTCCGTTCAGCACTTGGTCATCGGTGATCCGAATCACGGCGAGTACGACTCCATCATCACCATCCCCTTGAACGCTTCCGCACGCGATCTACAAGTGGTATGTAGATGCAATCTCTCTCCCATGACTCGTTGCTTAGATGAACTCATAGATGGATCTTGGTGAAACCATAGGAAATTTTTTAATTTTCTGCAACGTTCCCCAACAGTGGTATCAGAGCTAGGTCTATGCGTAGTTCTCTATTGCACAAGTAGAATACAATTTTGTTGTGGGCGTAGATCTTGCCAACTTGCTTGCCGCTACTAGTCTAATCTTGCTTCAGCGGTATTGTGGGATGAAGCGGCCCGGACCAACCTTACACGTACGCTTACGTGAGACCGGTTCCACCGACTGACATGCACTAGTTGCATAAGGTGGCTGGCGGGTGTCTGTCTTTCCCACTTTAGTTGAAGCGGATTCGATGAAAAGGGTCCTTATGAAGGGTAAATAGAAGTTGACAAGATCACGTTGTGGTTATTCGTAGGTATGAAAACGTTCTTGCTAGAACCCAATTGCAGCCACGTAAAAGATGCAACAACAATTAGAGGACGTCTAACTTGTTTTTGCAGCAATTGTCATGTGATGTGATATGGCTAGAAGTTGTGATGAATGATGAATGATATATTGTGATGTATGAGATCATGTTCTTGTAATAGGAATCACGACTTGCATGTCGATGAGTATGACAACCGGCAGGAGCCATAGGAGTTGTCTTTATTTTTGTATGACCTGCGTGTCATTGAAGAATGCCATGTAAATTACTTTACTTTATTGATAAACGCGTTAGCCATAGAAGTAGAAGTAGTCATTGGCTTGACAACTTCATGAGGACACGATGATGGAGATCATGGTGTCATGCCGGTGACGAAGATGATCATGGAGCCCCGAAGATGGAGATCGAAGGAGCTATATGATATTGGCCATATCATGTCACTATTATATAATTGCATCTGATGTTTATTATGTTTATGCATCTTGTTTACTTAGAACGATGGTAGTAAATAAGATGATCCCTTACAAAAAATTTCAAGAAGTGTTCTCCCCTAACTGTGCACCGTTGCTAAAGTTCGTCGTTTCGAAGCACCACGTGATGATCGGGTGTGATAGATCCTTACATTCACATACAACGGGTGTAAGACAGTTTTACACATGCAAAACACTTAGGGTTAACTTGACGAGCCTAGCATGTACAGACATGGCCTGGGAACACGAAGACCGAAAGGTCGAACACGAGTCGTATGGAAGATACAATCAACATGAGAATGTTCACCGACGATGACTAGTCCGTCTCACGTGATGATCGGACACGGCCTAGTTGACTTGGATCGTGTAACACTTAGATGACTAGGGGGATGTCAAATCTGAGTGGGAGTTCATTAAATAATTTGATTAGATGAACTTAATTATCATGAACTTAGTCTAAAACTTTTGCAAAATATGTCTTGTAGATCAAATGGCCAACGCTCATGTCAACATGAACTTCAACGCGTTCCTAGAGAAAACCAAGCTGAAAAATGATAGCAGCAACTATACGGACTGGGTTCGGAACCTGAGCTTCATCCTCATAGCTGCCAGGAAACAATATGTCCTAGAAGGACTGCTAGGTGACGCTCCCGTCCCAGAGAACCAAGACATTATGAATGCTTGGCAGTCTCGTGCTGATGATTACTCCCTCGTTCAGTGCGGCATGCTTTACAGCTTAGAACCGGGGCTCCAAAAGCGTTTTGAGCAACACGGAGCATATGAGATGTTCGAGGAGCTGAAACTAGTTTTCCAAGCTCATGCCTGGGTCGAGAGATATGAAGTCTCCGACAAGTTCTATAGTTGTAAGATGGAGGAAAATAGTTCTGTCAGTGAGCATATACTCAAAATGTCTGGGTTGCACAACCGCCTGTCCCAGCTGGACATTAACCTCCCGGATGAGGCGGTCATTGACAGAATCCTTCAGTCTCTCCCACCAAGCTACAAGAGCTTCGTGATGAACTACAATATGCAGGGGATGGTGAAGACCATTCCTGAAGTATTTTCAATGCTGAAGTCGGCAGAGGTTGAAATCAAGAAAGAACATCAAGTGTTGATGGTCAATAAGACCACTAAGTTCAAGAAGGGCAAGGGTAAGGAGAACTTCAAGAAGGACGGCAAAGATGGTGCCGCGCCCGGTAAGCCAGTTGCCGGGAAGAAGTCAAAGAATGGACCCAAGCCTGAGATTGAGTGCTTTTATTGCAAGGGGAAGGGTCACTGGAAGCGGAACTGCCCCAAATACTTAGCAGATAAGAAGGCCGGCAACACCAAAGGTATATTTGATATACATGTAATTGATGTGTACCTTACCAGTACTCGTAGTAACTCCTGGGTATTTGATACCGGTGCCGTTGCTCATATTTGTAACTCACAACAGGAGCTGCAGAATAAGCGGAGACTGGCGAAGGACGAGGTGATGATGCACGTCGGGAATGGTTCCAGAGTCGATGTGATCGCCGTCGGCACGCTACCTCTACATTTACCTACGGGATTAGTTTTGAACCTTAATAATTGTTATTTGGTGCCAAGTTTGAGCATGAACATTGTATCTGGATCTCGTTTGATACGAGATGGCTACTCATTTAAATCCGAGAATAATGGATGTTCTATTTATATGAGAGATATGTTTTATGGTCATGCTCCGATGGTCAATGGTTTATTCTTAATGAATCTCGAACGTAATGTTACACATATTCATAGCATAAATACCAAAAGATGTAAAGTTGATAACGATAGTCCCACATACTTGTGGCACTGCCGCCTTGGTCACATTGGTGTCAAGTGCATGAAGAAGCTCCATGCTGATGGACTTTTAGAGTCTCTCGATTATGAATCATTTGACACATGCGAACCATGCCTCATGGGAAAAATGACCAAGACTCCGTTCTCCGGAACAACGGAGCAAGCAACCAACTTGTTGGAAATCATACATACCGATGTGTGGGGTCCAATGAGCGTTGAGGCTCGCGGAGGATATCGTTATGTTCTCACTCTCACTGATGACTTGAGTAGATATGGGTATGTCTACTTGATGAAACACAAATCTGAGACCTTTGAAAAGTTCAAGGAATTCCAGAATGAAGTAGAGAATCAACGTGACCGAAAGATAAAATTCTTACGATCGGATCATGGAGGAGAATATTTAAGTCACGAATTTGGTACACACTTAGGAAAATGTGGAATCGTTTCACAACTCACGCCGCCTGGAACACCTCAGCGTAACGGTGTGTCCGAACGTCGTAATCGCACTCTATTGGATATGGTGCGATCTATGATGTCTCTTACCGATTTACCGCTATCATTTTGGGGATACGCTCTAGAGACAGCTACATTCACTTTAAATAGGGCACCGTCTAAATCCGTTGAGACGACACCGTATGAATTATGGTTTGGGAAGAAACCTAAGCTGTCGTTTCTAAAAGTTTGGGGATGTGATGCTTATGTCAAGAAACTTCAACCTAAAAAGCTCGAACCCAAGTCGGAAAAATGCGTCTTCATAGGATACCCTAAAGAAACCATTGGGTATACCTTCTACTTAAGATCCGAGGGCAAGATATTTGTTGCCAAGAACGGATCCTTTCTAGAAAAAGAGTTTCTCTCGAAAGAAGTAAGTGGGAGGAAAGTAGAACTCGATGAAGTACTACCTCTTGAACAGGATAGTAGTGCAGCTCAGGAAAATGTTCCTGTAATGCCTACTCCAACTGGAGAGGAAATTAATGATGATGATCAAGGTACTTTTGATCAAGTTGCTACTAAACTTCGTAGGTCCACAAGGACACGTTCCGCACCAGAGTGGTACGACAACCCTGTCCTAGAAGCCATGTTGTTAGACAACGGTGAACCTTTGAACTATGAAGAAGCGATGACGGGCCCAGATTCCAACAAATGGCTTGAAGCCATGAAATCCGAGATAGAATCCATGTATGAAAACAAAGTATGGACTTTGACTGACTTGCCCGATGATCGGCGAGCGATAGAAAACAAATGGATCTTTAAGAAGAAGACGGATGTGGATGGTAATGTCACCATCTATAAAGCTCGACTTGTCGCTAAGGGTTATCGGCAAGTTCAAGGGATTGACTACGATGAGACTTTCTCTCCCGTAGCGAAGCTTAAGTCCGTCCGAATCATGTTAGCAATTGCCGCATACTATGATTATGAGATATGGCAGATGGACGTCAAAACGGCATTCCTTAACGGGCATCTTAAGGAAGAACTGTATATGATGCAGCCGGAGGGTTTTGTCGATCCTAAGAATGCTAACAAAGTATGCTAGCTCCAGTGATCCATTTATGGGCTGGTGCAAGAATCTCGGAGTTGGAACATTCGCTTTGATGAAATGATCAAAACGTTTGGGTTTATGCAGACTTATGGAGAAGCCTGCATTTACAAGAAAGTGAGTGGGAGCTCTGTAGCATTTCTCATATTATATGTAGATGACATACTTTTGATGGGTAATGATATAGAATTCTTGGACAGCATTAAGGCCTACTTGAATAAGTGTTTTTCAATGAAGGACCTTGGAGAAGCTGCTTATATATTAGGCATCAAGATCTATAGAGATAGATCGAGACGCCTCATAGGTCTTTCACAAAGCACATACCTTGATAAGATTTTGAAGAAGTTCAAAATGGATCAGTCCAAGAAGGGGTTCTTGCCTGTATTGCAAGGTGTAAGATTGAGCTCGGCTCAATGCCCGACCACGGCAAAAGATAAAGAAGAGATGAGCGTCATCCCCTATGCCTCAGCCATAGGATCTATTATGTATGCCATGCTGTGTACCAGACCTGATGTAAACCTTGCCGTAAGTTTGGTAGGAAGGTACCAAAGTAATCCCGGCAAGGAACACTGGACAGCGGTCAAGAATATCCTAAAGTACCTGAAAAGGACGAAGGACATGTTTCTCATTTATGGAGGTGACGAAGAGCTCGCCGTAAAGGGTTACGTCGACGCTAGCTTCGACACAGATCTGGATGACTCTAAGTCACAAACCGGATATGTGTATATGTTGAATGGTGGAGCAGTAAGCTGGTGCAGCTGCAAGCAGAGCGTCGTGGCAGGATCTACATGTGAAGCGGAGTACATGGCAGCCTCGGAGGCAGTGCATGAAGCTATTTGAGTGAAGGAGTTCATCACCGACCTAGGAGTCATACCCAATGTGTCGGGGCCGATCAAACTCTTCTGTGACAACACTGGAGCTATTGCCCTTGCCAAGGAGCCCAGGTTTCACAAGAAGACCAGGCACATCAAGCGTCGTTTGAACTCCATCTGTGAAAATGTTCAAGATGGAGACATAGATATTTGCAAAGTACATACGGATCTGAATGTCGCAGATCCGTTGACTAAACCTCTCTCGCGAGAAAAACATGATCAACACCAGAACTCTATGGGTGTTCGATTCATCACAATGTAACTAGATTATTGACTCTAGTGCAAGTGGGAGACTGTTGGAAATATGCCCTAGAGGCAATAATAAAAGCATTATTATTATATTTCCTTGTTCATGATAATTGTCTTTTATTCATGCTATAATTGTATTATCCGGAAATCGTAATACATGTGTGAATACATAGACCACAATACGTCCCTAGTGAGCCTCTAGTTGACTAGCTCGTTGGTCAACAGATAGTCATGGTTTCCTGACTATGGACATTGGATGTCATTGACAACGGGATCACATCATTAGGAGAATGATGTGATGGACAAGACCCAATCCTAAGCATAGCACAAGATCGTGTAGTTCGTTTTGCTAGAGTTTTTTCAGTGTCAAGTATCTCTTCCTTAGACCATGAGATCGTGTAACTCCCGGATACCGTAGGAGTGCTTTGGGTGTACCAAACGTCACAACGTAACTGGGTGACTATAAAGGTACACTACAGGTATCTCCGAAAGTGTCTGTTGGGTTGACACGGATCGAGACTGGGATTTGTCACTCCGTATGATGGAGAGGTATCTCTGGGCCCACTCGGTAATGCATCATCATAATGAGCTCAAAGTGACCAAGTGCTTGGTCACGGGATCATGCATTACGGTACGAGTAAAGTGACTTGCCGGTAACGAGACTGAACGAGGTATTGGGATACCGACGATCGAGTCTCGGGCATGTAACGTACCGACTGACAAAGGGAATAGTATACGGGGTTGCTTGAATCCTCGACATCGTGGTTCATCCGATGACATCATCGAGGAGCATGTGGGAGCCAACATGGGTATCCAGAACCCGCTGTTGGTTATTGACCTGAGAGCCGTCTCGGTCATGTGTGCATGTCTCCCGAACCCGTAGGGTCTACACACTTAAGGTTCGGTGACGCTAGGGTTATTAGGAAGACTTGTATGTGAATACCGAATGTTGTTCGGAGTCCCGGATGAGATCCCGGACATCACGAGGAGTTCCGGAAGGGTCCGGAGGTAAAGATTTATATACGGGAAGTTGTCAAACGGACACCGGAAAGTTTCGGGGGCATATCGGTATTGTACCGGGGCCACCGGAAGGGTTCCGGGGGTCCACCGGGAGGTGCCACCCCTCCCGGGGGGCCACATGGGCTGCGTGGGGTAGGAGCCAGCCCCTGGAGGGCTGGGCCCCCCTGGGCCCATGCGCCTAGGGTTGGGGGGGGGAACCCTAGAGGGGGCGCCCCCCTTTGCTTGGGGGGGCAAGTCCCCCCTCCCTGACCGCCGCCCCCCCTCTAGATCCCATCTAGAGGGACCGGCCCCCCTTGCCCCTTCCCCTATAAATAGAGGGGTGAGGGGAGGGCTGCATACACAAGCCAAGGCGCAGCCCCTCCCCTCCCCAACACCTCTCCTCCTCCATACGTGCTTGGCGAAGCCCTGTCGGAGTGCTGCTTCTCCACCAACACCACGCCGTCGTGCTGCCGTTGGAGCTGTCTTCCTCAACCTCTCCTTCCTCCTTGCTGGATCAAGACGGAGGAGACGTCGTCCGTACCGTACGTGTGTTGAACACGGAGGTGCTGTCCGTTCAGCACTTGGTCATCGGTGATCTGAATCACGGCGAGTACGACCCCATCATCACCATCCCCTTGAACGCTTCCGCACGCGATCTACAAGTTCTATAATTTGCTCGCCGTGACTCCATCATCACCCTAAATTTTAATTTTCTACAACGTTCCCCAACACCATTGGTTTCACTAGAGGCTTCTCTCAAGATAGCAAATAATACGGTGGGTGAACAAATTACTGCCGAGCAACTGATAGAAAAGCGCAAAGTTATGACGATATGTAAGGCAATGATCATGAATATAGGCATCACGTCCGTGTCAAGTAGACCGAAACAATTCTACATCTACTACTATTACTCCACACATCGACCACTATCCAACATGCATTAAGCAAGATGACATGATGTAGAGGGATAAACTCAAGCAATATGATATAAACCCCGTCTTTTTATCCTTGATGGCAACAGTACAATACGTGCCTTGCTGCCCCTACTGTCACTGGGAAAGGACACCGCAAGATTGAACCCAAAGCTAAGCACTTCTCCCATCGCAAGAAAGATCAATCTAGTTGGCCAAACTAAACCGATAATTCGAAGAGACTTGCAAAGATATCAAATCATGCATATAAGAATTCAGAGAAGAACCAAATAAAATTCATACATAAGCTGATCATAAATCCACAATTCATCAGATCTCAGCAAACACACTGCAAAAGAAGATTACATCAAATAGATCTCCAAGAACATTGAGGAGAACATGGTATTGAGAAGAAAAGAGAGAGAAGAAGCCATCTAGCTACTAGCCATGGACCCGTAGGTCTGAGGTAAACTACTCATGCTTCATTGGAAGGGCAATAGAGTTGATGTAGAAGCCCTTCGTGATCGAACCCCCCTCCGGCAGGGTGCCGTAAAAGGTCTCTAGATGGGATCTCACGGGTACAGAAGGTTGCGGCGGTGGAAAAGTGTTTTCCTGGATGCCTCTGGTGGTTTTGGGATATATGGGAATATATAGGCGAAAGAATTAGGTCAGGAGAGTCATGGGGGATCCACAAGGGTGGGGGCGCGCCCTACCCCCTAGGCGCACCCTCCATGCTTGTGGCTGCCCCGTGGCTCCTCCGAATTCATCTCCAAGTCTTCTGGTTGTCTTCTGATCCAAGAAAAATCATCACGAAGGTTTCATTCCGTTTGGACTCCGTTTGGTATTCTATTCCTTTTCTGCGAAACTCAAAAACAAGGAAAAAATAGGAACTGTCACTAGGCTCTAGGTTAATAGGTTAGTCCCCAAAATAATACAAAATAGCATATTAATGCATATAAAACATCCAAAACAGATAATATAATAGCATGGACAATTCAAAAATTATAGGTACGTTCGAGACGTATCAAGCACCCACAAGTTTAATTCGTGCTCGTCCTCAAGTAGGTAAATGATAAAAACAGAATTTTTATGTGGAATGCTACCTAACATATTTATCAATGTAGTTTTCTTTATTGCAACATGAATGTTTGGATCCATAAGATTCAAAACAAAAGTTTAATATCGACATAAAAACAATAATACTTCAAGCATACTAACAAGGCAATTATGTCTTCTGAAAATAATATGGCCAAAGAAAGCTTATCCCTACAAAATCATATAGTCTGGCTATGCTCCATCTTCATCACACAAAATATTCAAATCATGCACAACCCCGATTTCAGCCAAGCAATTGTTTCATACTTTAGTAATCTCAAACTCTTTCAACTTTCACGCAATACATGAGCATGAGCCATGTACATAGCACTATAGGTGGAATAGGATATGGTGGTTGTGGAGAAGAGAAAAATAGGGAGATAGTCTCACATCAACTAGGCATATCAACGGGCTATGGAGATGCCCATCAATAGATATCAATGTGAGTGAGTAGGGATTGCCATGCAACGGATGCACTAGAGCTATAAGTTTATGAAAGATCAAAAAGAAAAAAACTAAGTGGGTGTGCATCCAACTTGCTTGCTCATGAAGACCTAGGGCGATTTGAGGAAGCCCATCATTGGAATATACAAGCCAAGTTCTATAATGAAAAATTCCCACTAGTATATGAAAGTGACAAAATAGGAGACTCTCTATCATGACCATGGTGCTTCCACTACAAGAATCAGGCACTTTACCGTCAGCCATGGCTGACGGCAAAGGCATGCCAGGCTGATGGCAAAGACCTTTGCCGTCAACCAGCAGATGGCAACAGGTCCGGCTGAATAGGCTATAGCAAAGGCCTCTTTGCCGTCTGCTGGCGGATGGCAAAGATGCAAAGGGCTTTGCCATCTGCTGACAGACGGCAAAGAGCCTGGATGGCACATGTGGCAGTTCATGTCCGTTAAGTGGTTAATGGTGTGCTTTGCCGTCAGCCAGCAGACGGCAAAGGCCTTTGCATCATTGCCATCAGCCAGCGGACGACAAAGATGCAAAGGCCTTTGTCGTCTGCTGGCTGACGACAAATCTGCCAAATAGGCCAGCCTAGTACACCCCAGGTTGTACATGTAGCTACCATGTGGCAGCTTTGTCGTCTGCTAGCAGACGACAAAGACCTTTGTCGTCTACCAGCAGACGGCAAAGTGGCTATATAGCCCCTATTTTTCCCGTTTTTTCCTAAATTCATTCAATTTGCTAGAATTTCACACACATATATATACACATTTCAAAATAATTACAACAATCATACCATCAATAAGTTTCCAACAACATATACAAGTTTCCAACAACATGAACATATACAAGTTTCCAACAACATTTCCATACATACATATCCAACAAGTTTGCAACAAGTTTCCATAAACAAAAAGAAGGACAAGCACAAGTAAAAGTTTGCAACAAGTTTCCATCAATGAAAGCTTCCTCATCTCAAGCAAATATGCAAATTAGGAAAGATGAAAGAAGAAGAAGACTAGCTAGACGAAAAGGAAGAAAAAGAAGAAGACTAACTAAGGTAGGTAAAAAAGCCATTTTTAGCAAAGGTAGGTAAAAATGCTAACTGTGTAGGTCATTTTAGAGCTAAGCTAGGTAAATAGGTCATTTTGGAGCTAACATAGGTAGTTATGCCATTTTTGAGCTAACTAAGCATATTTATTTATTTTGGAGGACAAAATGGTAAGTGTAGGTCATTTTAGAGCTATCCTAGTAAAAAATCAGTCATTTTGGAGATAGGTAAGGTTATTTTGTCATTTTGGAGGAAAAATAAACTAATTATATTATAGTTTGGAGCTAAACCATGGTAATTATGCCATTTTTTACCTAAGTAAGCTAATTATGTCATAAATGAACTAGGTAAGCTAAGTATAGATCATTATTTAGCTATCCTAGTCCTAGGTAGTAATGACATTTTTCAGCTAACTAAGCATATTAAGTCATTTAGGAGGAAAAAAGGCCAAGTATTGGTCATTTTATAGCTATCCTAGGTAAAGTATGTCAATCCGGAGCTAAGTAAGGTTATATGTCATTTTTGAGGAAAATAAGCCAAGTATAGGTCATTTTGGAGCTAAACCAAGGTTATTATGCCATTTTTTACCTAAATGCGCTAATTATGTCATAAATGAAGTAGCTAAGCTAATTATAGATCATTATTGAGCTAGCCTAGGTTGTTATGCCATTTTTTACCTAAGTGAGCTAATTATGTCATAAATGAACACGCTAAGCTAGCTATAGATCATTATTGAGCTATCCTAGGTAGTTATGCCATTTTCTAGCTAACAAAGCATATCAAGTCACTTTGGGGGAAAAAATGCTAAGTATAGGTCATTTTATAGCTATCCTACGTAGAATATGTCATTTTGGAGGTAAGTAAGGTTATTCTGTCATTTTCGAGGAAAATAAACTAAGTATAGGTCATTTCTTAAGCTAAGTATGCATTTGTTAAGCAAAACACTTTGGAAAACTTACCATCATCAGGGAGGTGAAGGACCGGTCGGGGTTGCGCCACCGCCAGACAGAGAAGGATCGACCGATCCTTTTTGGGAGGCGTGCTACACCAAAGATAACTTGCAATGTTTAGTTAGCATGATGCAACTGAAATGTGAATACTAGTGACTAATGACCATTCAAATGAAACTCACCGTGTCCGCTATACCAATCTGGGGCATCAGCGGATGGGCCTGGCCGATTTTCTCGCACATGGACTGCACATTTTGTTTTCACGAGTCAGTCATATTAGTTTGTAATGAAACAAACATTATGTGCATGATTTGGCTAGTATGCGGGAGAAACTTACCACGAGGAGCTCGTATAGGGCCCGGTGACCCGCGTCATTCTGGTTCCTCTCCACCTCCAATAGATTAGCCGTCCTCTCCTCCAACTGCCTCTCCCTCTGTGCCGCCTGCCTGGTTGCCTCCGCAGGAGCTCCTGGGCCCTAGCCTTGACGGTGAGCTCCATTGGCCATGGTCGAGGCCTCATCTCAGGAAGAGACCTCGTCTGGTGCTTCTTAATCTCTGGGAGACTTCTAGGACAACGTATCAGTCCATCCCCAATGGCTACCAAGCCATGTCTCCTCACATCACCAGATAGCATCACAAGCTCAGGATCAAAAGGACTCTGGCTTGGGTTGAAGTCCTGACCTTTCATCTTCTTCCCCCAGTCTCTGTACCTCATGAGCTTGTCATGTGAGGAGATGTTGGTGAAGCTCTCTGGATGATCAAGGTCATCCTCTGAGAATGCCTTGGCCTTATTGAACGGAGCACTATGGGCCATGGCATAGAGGTCGTACAACGGTGGCACCTGCTTCTTGTTGTAGGGCTCGAACAAGGTAAATTAGTAATTAAAGGGTTGAAGCTAGCATGAAAAATGAAATTGCATGAATCATTAAGGGCTCGAACCACATACCCAGTGATCCCCGTACTAAAATAGGTTGGAGCTCCCTTGATGGTGTGGCACACCTTGCATCTGGGCATGCTTGTCCCTGGCCTTGTTGTGGACGGCTAGCCATTGGGGAGAGCACCACTCATCCACCAACCTCTCCCAATAGTCCATCTTATCCACACACCATCTCGGGGGCACTAAGTTAGACAAAGAGAAATTTCAGTACTACGCCTACGAATCAAATCAAGGAAACTAAGTACAAGGCCTTAAGAATAGGTAATTACCTTCATGTACTTGTCCTTACTCAGATAATTGCCGCAACACTTCTTCTTCTGCCTCCTGATGTTAGTCGAGGCATAGTAGTCTCGAACAACCTGCACCTGAGCCTCGTGCCGTAAGTTCTGAAGTAGGTGTTTGCACTCGGCTTCGAGAACCATAGCCGCGTTTGCCTCGTGTTCCTCAAGACACCTGTAAAAGGTCTGCAATCTAACAAGACAACACTGATCATTAGTACAATCACTAGGTATTGTTGATTTTTAATTCTGTAAAGGAGAAATTACCCAAAACCGCCGCCTCACAATGTCGGCCACCGTATCGGACACGACACCGTCGACCATCTCCCCTGGCGGGGCCGGGGCGGCCTCGTACAGCTCCCAGGTCAGTGCTAACTGTGGAAGCTCACCCTCACCGGGCAACGTGACCCACCCCGGGAAGTGGTGCCGGCAAAGAGTACCAAGGAGCTGGTTGGGCCTGCGGGCACCATCTGCGTGTATCCAACCCCTGCAGTATGATAAGGCCAACACATTAGATATTAATTTGAAGAAACATGAAGGCAAAAGGTTAAAAAAGAGTAGATGCACTTACTTCTCCCCGTTAGGCTGAATCAACCACCTCTGGTCACGGGTCGCCGACACAGATGGGAGCTTAGTACCATCATGCTGGTAGACCTTCTTGCCCTCCTCAACCAGCGTGCCCTCACTGTAGCTAACCTTAGAAAAGGTCTCCTCGACACCATCAGCATGGCCGCTAGTCTTCGGAGTCACGTGGGACGACGACTCTGCGACCTGAGTCTCCTGGGAGGAAGACTCTGGGACCCAAGTCTTGTCGAACGTAGGCTCGGCGACCAGAGGCTCATCGACTCGAGGCTCGTGGATCGGAGTCCGAGACGGGTCCACCTGAGATGGAGCACTCCGGTGGTCCAGAGAATCAGTGGGGGGTTGATGTCTACTACACAACCTTCTTATTGTAGACGTCGTTGGGCCTCCAAGTGCAGAGGTTTGTAGGACAGTAGCAAATTTCCCTCAAGTGGATGACCTAAGGTTTATCAATCCGTGGGAGGCATATGATGAATATGGTCTCTCTCAGACAACCCTGCAACCAAATAACAAAGAGTCTCTTGTGTCCCCAACACACCCAATACAATGGTAGATTGTATAGGTGCACTAGTTCAGCGAAGAGATGGTGATACAAGTGCAATATGGATGGTAGATATAGTTTTTTGTAATCTGAAAATATAAAAACAGCAAGGTAACTAATGGTAAAAGTGAGCACAGACGGTATTGCAATGCTTCGAAACAAGGCCTAGGGTTCATACTTTCACTAGTGCAAGTTCTCTCAACAATAATAACATAATTGGACCATATAACTATCCCTCAACATGCAACAAAGAGTCACTCCAAAGTCACTAATAGCAGAAAACAAACGAAGAGATTATTGTAGGGCACGAAACCACCTCAAATTTATCCTTTCCGATCCATCCATTGGGCTATTCCTATAAGTGTCACAAACAACCCTAGAGTTCATAGTAAAATAACACCTTAAGACACAAATCAACCAAAACCCTAATGTCACCTAGATACTCCAATGTCACCTCAAGTATCCGTGAGTATGATTATACGATATGCATCACACAATCTTAGATTCATCTATTCAAACCAACACAAAGAACTTCAAAGAGTGCCCCAAAGTTTCTACCAGAGAGTCAAGACGAAAACATGTGCCAACCCCTATGCATAGATTCCCAAGGTCATGGAACCCGCAAGTTGATCACCAAAACATACATCAAGTGGACCAATAGAATACTCCATTGTCACCACGGGTATCCCACGCAAGACATACATCAAGTGTTCTCAAATCCTTAGAGACTCAATCCCATGAGATAACTTCAAAGGGAAAACTCAATTCATCACAAGGAGATAGAGCGGGAGAAACATCATAAGATCCAACTATAATAGCAAAGCTCGCGATACATGAAGATCGTGCCATATCAAGAACACGAGAGAGAGAGAGAGAGAGAGAGAGAGAGAGATCAAACACATAGCTACTGGTACATACCCTCAGCCCCGAGGGTGAACTACTCCCTCCTCGTCATGGAGAGCGCCGGGATGATGAAGATGGCCACCGGTGAATGGATTCCCCTCCGACAGGGTACCGGAATAGGGTTCCTATTGGTTTTTGGTGGCTACAGAGGCTTGCGGCAGCGGAACTCCCGATCTAGGTTTCTTTCTGGAAGTTTGGGGATTTATAGGAGGGTTGGCGTCGATCTCATGTCAGGGGGCCCCACGGAGAGTCCATGAGGCACAGGGGCGCGCCCAGGGGGTGGGGGCACCCTCCACCCTTGTGGGACCCATGTGACTCCCCTCCGATAACTTTTCGTTCCTGTATTTTTTATATTTTCCAAAACAATCTCTGTTGATTTTCAGCGTATTCCGAGAACTTCTATTTCTGCACAAAAATAACACCACGGTAGTTCTGCTGAAAACAACATAGTCCGGGTTAGTTCTAACCAAATCATACCAAAATCATGTAGAAATATTATAAACATGGCATGAATACATCAAAAATTATAGATACATTGGAGACGTATCAGGGGTGGCGGTGATACCTCTCCCAGCGCCACATCCACCTCTACATGCACCTCTCTTCTTCCCCCGACCTCTCCCAGCCTAAGAAGAAGCGCCCGCCAAAGGTGCTGGGGGTGTCTGCATGCCATCCACCAGTGCTCTACAAAGGTGCTGGGGTGGAATAACAAGAACCCTCCTAGCACGCGTCGAGGAAGGAGGATCGAAGCACTGTCCACCCAAGCCCACCATCTGTCAACATGTGCAATGACAAAGAGTAAACTAAATTAGTATAACATAAACATAATAAAAAAATTAAGTGTGTATCATCATCATGAACATAAAAAAATCTGAATACCTAATAACATAAACTAATTAATAATATATATATTTACATAATAATAATTGAATACCTGACCTAACTCATAATTCACAAATATATGACCCCGTCGGCCTCTGGAAGGCCGAAGAGCACCTTTTTCGGGAGGATGACGGGGTCAGGGGTGCCGTGTCGGGGTCTCGAGCTGTCGGGGGTCGGGGGCTCGGGGTGTCGGTGGTGTTGTGTCAGGGTGTTGAGGCGGTCTCTGGGTGTCGTGTCAGGGGTCGGGGTGCTGTGTCGGGGTGTCGAGGCGGGATCGGGGTGTCGTGTC
>NC_041391.1:210954194-210971480 GCF_002162155.2 Triticum dicoccoides | reverse complement strand
GCGCCGGGCGCCGGGACGACGGGACGCGAGGCGTCGGGGGTGTCAGGGGCGATGGTGGTCGGGTGCGGTAGGGCGGTGGGGGTCGGCGGCGGGGGCGGCGAGCACGGGGACGGCGAGCACGATGGCGACGCGGGTGAGGTGAGGGAGAGAGAGGGGTGGGGCATGGGGAAACGACCGTTTTTTGGTTAAGTTTAATTTCTTTGCCGTCTACTAGCAGAAGACGAAGAGCGTAGCTAGTGGGGTGGGGCCGAAGGGAAACAACCGTTAGGTTGGGTATTCTATTTGCCGTCCGCTAGCAGACGGTAAAGAAGCTTTGCCGTCCGCTAGCGGACGACAAAGAAAATTGCCATTAGGTGGTTCTCGCTCGTGGGCCACCCTCCCTCTTTGCTGTATGCTAGTAGACGACAAAGCTTCTTTACCTTATGTTAGCAGACGGCAAAGAGCAGGCTGATGGCAAACACAATCTTTGCCGTTCGCTCGTTCTTTGCCATCGGCTTTGTGTAAGCTGATGACAAAGACCTTTGTCGTCAGCTAGCTGATGGCAAAGATCCTGACTCTAGTATTGTACTTTGAAGCACAAGTGGAAAAGGATAGTAACATTGCCCCTTCTCTCTTTTTCTCTTATTTTTTGTTTGGTTTCTTTGGCTTCTTTTTTTATTTCCTCACATGGGACAATGCTCTAATAATGATGATCATCACACTTCTATTTATTTAAAACTCAAAAAATTACAACTTGATACTTAGAACAAAAATATGACTCTATATGAATGCCTCCTGTGGTGTACCGTGATGTGCAATGAATCAAGAGTGACATGTATGAAAGAATTATGTAAGGTGGCTTTGCCACAAATACGATGTCAACTACATGATCATGCAAAGCAATGTGACAATGATGAAGCGTGTCATAATAAACGGAATGGTGGAAAGTTGCATGGAAATATATCTCGGATGGCTATGGAAATGCCATAATAGGTAGGTATGGTGGCTGTTTTGAGGAAGGTATATGGTGGGTGTATGGCACCAGTGAAAGTGGCGCGACACAAGAGAGGCTAGCAATGGTGGAAGGGTGAGAGTGCGTATAATCCATGGACTGAACATTAGTCATAAAGAACTCACATACTTATTGCAAAAATCTATTAGTCATCGAAAGCAAGCACTACATGCATGCTCTTATGGGAAGGGTTGGTAGGAGTTAACCATCGCGCGATCCCGACCTCCACACAAAGGATGACAATCAAAAAATACCTCATGCTCCAACTTCGTTACATAACGGTTCACCATACGTGCATGCTACAGGAATCACAAACTTCAACACAAGTATTTCTCAAATTCACAATTATTGCACTAGCATGACTCTAATGTCATCATCTTCATATCTCAAAACAATAATAAGGAATCAAACTTCTCATAGTATTCAATGCACTTTATATGAAAGTTTTTATTATATCCCTCTAGGATGCCTATCATATTAGGACTAAATTTGTAACCAAATCAAATTACCATGCTGTTTAAAAAGACTCTCAAAATAATATAAGTGAAGCATGAGATTCCAACAATTTCTATAAAATAAAACCACCGCCATTCTCTAAAAAGATATAAGTGAAGCACCAGAGCAAAATTGCCTAGCTCAAAAGATATAAATGAAGCACATAGAGTATTCTAATAAATCAAGATTCATGCGTGTCCCTCTCAAAAGGTGTGTACAACAAGGATGATTGTGGCAAACTAAAAAGCAAAGACTCAAATCAAACAAAACGCTCCAAGCAAAACACATATCACGTGGTGAATAAAAATATAGCCTCAAGTAAAGTTACCGAAAGACGAATACGAAAGAGGGGATGCCTTCCGGGGCATCCCCAAGCTTTGGCTCTTGGTTGTCCTTGTATATTACCTTGGAATGCCTTGGGCATACCCAGCTTAGGCTCTTGCCACTCCTTATTCCATAGTCCATCAAATCCTTACCCAAAACTTGAAAACTTCACAACACAAAACTCAACAGAAAATCTCACAAGCTCTGTATTTATATTGGTACTGTTGTGAACTCATTCTTTATTTATATTGATGTAATATCTACTGTATTCCAAGTTTTCCATGGGTTCATAGCCCCTGATACTACCCATAGATTCATCAAAATAAGTAAACAACACAAAGAAAACAGAATCTGTCAGAAACAAAACAGTCTGTAGCAATCTGGAAACTTCGAATACTTTTCTGTAACTCCAAAAATTCTGAAAAATTAGGACAACTTGGGAAATTTATGTACCAATCTAGTTCAAAACAAATCAGATCAAAATCACTGTTCTGTCAATTATGGAAATTATTTTCCTGGGTGCAAAAGTTTCTGTTTCTTAGCAAGATTAAAACAACTATCACCGTAAGCTATCCCAAAGGTCTTACTAGGCACAAACACTAACTAAAACACAAAACCACATCTAACCAGAGGCTAGATGGATTATTCAAAGGAAAACAGGAACAAAAAGCAAAGAACAAAAATAAAATTGGGTTGCCCCCCAACAAGCGCTATTATTTAACGCCCTTAGTTAGGTGTAAAACACGAATAAATCTAGGTATTGTCATCTTTGGTATGCAATCCATAAGTTGCTCTCATAATAGATTCATATGGCAATTTAATTTTCTTTCTTGGAAAGAGTTCCATGCCTTCCTTAACGGAAATTGAAATCTAATGTTTCCTTCTTTCATATCAATAATTGCAACAATCGTTCTAACAATAGGTCTACCAAGAATTATAGGACATGTAGGATTGCAATCTATATCAAGAACAATGAAATCTACAGGCACATAATTCCTATTTGCAACAATAAGAACATCATTAATCCTTCCCATAGGTTTCTTAATAGTGGAATCTGCAAGATGCAAATTTAAAGCACAATCATCAAATTCACGGAAACCTAACACATCACATAAATTTTCTGGAATTGTGGAAACGCTAGCACCCAAATCACACAAAGCTTGGCACTCATAATCTTTAATCTTAATCTTAATAGTAGGTTCCCACTCATCATAAAGTTTTCTAGGGATAGACTTCCAATTCAAGCTTTTCTTCAAAAGATTGCATCATAGCATCAACGATATGTTTGGTAAAAGCTTTGTTTTGATTATAAGCATGAGGAGAATTCAACATGGATTGCAACAAGGAAATACAATCTATTAAAGAACAATTATCATAATTAAATTCCTTGAAATCCAAAAGAGTGGGTTCGTTGCTACTTAAAGTTTTGACCTCTCCAATCCCACTTTTATCAATTTGTGCATTAAGGTCCAAAAACTCCGAATCATTGGGACACCTTTTAACTAAAGTTGACTCATCTCCAGTCCCATCTTTATCAAGATTTATATTAGAAAACAAAGATTCAATAGGAGTTACATTAATCACTTTAAGATCTTCATCATTATTTTCACAGAAACTAGAAAAACACGCTTTTACAAACCAATCTCATTTAGCACGCATCTTAGCGGTTCTTTCTTTGCACTCATCAATGAAAATCCTCATGGCTTTGATAGACTCGTTAATATCATGCTTGGGTGAAACAGATCTAAGTTTCAAAGAATCAACATCGAGATAAATTCTATCCACCTTCCTAGCCAAATCATCAATCTTGAGAAATTTTTCTTCAATCAAAGCATTGAAATCTTTTACAAACTCATAAATTCTTTAACACTAATCTCAATATCAGAGGGCTTCTTATTAAAATTTCCATAAGAATTGTTAAGGAATTACCATAATTATTAGAGGGATTACTAGGAAACGGCCTACGATTAAAATTACCTCTATACGCGTTATTACCAAAATTGTTCCTACCAACAAAGTTCACATCCATAAATTCATTATTATTATCAATCAAAGTAGACAAAGGCATATCATTAGGATCAATAGAAGTACTCTTGCTAGCAAATAATTTCATAAATTCATCCATCTTTCCACTCAAAACATTAATCTCTTCAATCGCATGCACTTTTTTTACTAGTGGAAGATCTTTTGGTGTGCCATTGAGAATAATTAACCATAATATTATCTAGGAGTTTAGTAGCTTATCCTAAAGTAATTTCCATAAAAGTACCTCCTGTGGCCGAATCTAAAAGATTTCTAGAAGCAAAATTCAATCCGGCATAATTTTTTTGTATAATCATCATCAAATTCAAACCATGAGTAGGGCAATTTCGTATCATCAATTTCATCCTCTCCCAAGGTTGTGCAACATGTTCATGATCAAGTTGCTTAAAGTTCATAATGTTGTTCCGAAGGGAGATGATCTTAGCGGGAGGAAAATACTTGGAAATAAAAGCATCTTTACACTTATTCCATGAATCAATACTATTTTTAGCCAAAGATGAAAACCAATTTTTAGCACGACCTTGAAGTGAGAACGGAAATAGCTTCAATTTAACATTATCATTATCCACATATTTTTATTTTGCATATCACATAATTCAACAAAAATTTTAAGATGGGATGCATCCTCTTCACTAGGAAGGCCTGAAAATTGATCTTTGTTATCAGGATTCAGCAAAGCGGCATTAAATTCATAAGATTCCGCACTAGTGGCGGGAGTAATCGGGGTACTAATAAAATCATTATTATTGGTGTTGGAAAAATCACAATTTGGTATTCTTTTGAGCCATCGTGACAAAGCAAGCAATCCAACACACAAGCACACAAAAAGCAAGCGAAGAAGACAAATGGAAGAGGGGCGAAGAAAAGGAAAATCTTTTCGAAAATCATTTTAGAAGTGGGGGAGAGGAAAATGAGAGGCGAATGGCGAATAATGTAATGCAAGAGATGAGAGTTTATGATGGGTACTTGGTATGTCTTGACTTGGCATAGATCTCCCCAACAACGGCGCCAAAAATTCTTCCTGCTACTTCTTGAGCTTGCGTTGGGTTTTCCCTTGAAGAGGAAAGGGTGATGCAGCAAAGTAGAGATAAGTATTTACCTTAGTTTGAGAAGCAAGGTATCAATCTAGTAGGTGACAATGCACAAATCACCGAATACCTGCACAAACAATCAAACAACTTGCACCCAACGTGATAAAGGGGTTGTCAATCCCTTCACGTTTACTTGCAAAAGTGAGATCTGCTAGAGATAGATAAACGATAAAGTAAATATTTTTGGTATTTTTGGTTTATAGATCGGAAAGTAAAAGATTGCAAAATAGTAGATCGTAAATTAATGTGATGGAAAATAGAAGATCGGAACTAATATGATGGAAAACAGACCCGGGGGCCGTAGGTTTCACTAGAGGCTTTTTTCAAGATAGCAAATAATACGGTGGGTGAACAAATTACTGTCGAGCAATTGATAGGAAAGCACAAAGTTATGATGATATCTAAGGCAATGATCATGAATATAGGCATCACGACCATGCCAAGTAGACCGAAACGATTCTACATCTACTACTATTACTTCACACATCAACCGCCATCTAGCATGCATCTAGAGTATTAAGTTCATAAAGAACAGAGTAACGCATTAAGTAAGATGACATGATGTAGAGGAATTAACTCCAGCAATATGATGAAAACCCCATCTTTTTATCCTCGATGGCAACAATACAATACGTGCCTTGCTGCCCCTACTATCACTGGGAAAGGACACCACAAGATTGAACCCAAAGCTAAGCACTTCTCCCATTGCAAGAAAAACCAATCTAGTTGGCCAAACCAAACTGATAGTTCAAAGAGAATTACAAAGATATCAAATCATGCATATAAGAAGTCAGAGAAGATTCAAATA
Organism: Triticum dicoccoides; assembly: GCF_002162155.2. Lineage (NCBI taxonomy): Eukaryota > Viridiplantae > Streptophyta > Magnoliopsida > Poales > Poaceae > Triticum > Triticum dicoccoides. The sequence continues at coordinate 210,965,728 of NC_041391.1, read as the reverse complement.
ATATTCATAGATAGGCTAATCATAAATCCACAATTCATCAGATCTCGGCAAACACACCGCAAAAGAAGATTACATCGGGTAGATCTCCAAGAACATCGAGGAGAACATGGTATTGAGAAGCAAAGAGAGAGAACACTACAAAAAAATACACTTCCATGATGATACATGTTTGTCACAGTAGGTCGCATTTTTTGACATGCATGTACATCCATGACGATTTTATGACAGAATCAAGATAGTCATACATGTGCTGTCGTAGAAGTTTTCCATGACATTACCAAAATTATCATCACGGAAGTGTCCACTTCCATGACGATAAATTGCGCGTCACAGAAGTGCTTTCGTCAAGGGTGACCGACACGTGGCATCCACTGTAACGGAACACCGTTAAGCTATCGGGTCGGGTTTTGGATCCGATAACCCGTTAACAGCCCGGACCAATGGGAAATTTCCACGTGTAAAATTCTGATTGGCCGAAGGGAACACCAGTCAGCTCGTCAGTGGGCCAGATGTCGCCCGTCCATTGGAGGAGACATGCCTATGATATGTCGACACGTGGCTGGGCCCAATAGAGGCCCATATAGGTTAAAAAGGCCAGCCCAGTCAAAGGCCCGTAGTACTTAATCAGGTACTAGTGGGCCAGCCCAATAACGACCTGCTTATTAAAGGCCCATTTACGGCCCGAAGCCAGATCTGGCCCGTTAATTGTTCGCCCAATATTTGGGCCCATTTACGGCCCGAAGCTAGATCTGGGCCGTTAATTGTTCGCCCAATATTTGGGCCCATTTACAGCCCGAAGCCAGATCTGGCCCGTTAATTGTTCGCCCAATATTTGGGCCCATTTGTGGCCTGAAGCCAGATCTGGCCCGTTAATTGTTCGCCGCATATTTGGGCCCAACTACAACCCAGTGACTTTTGGCCGGTTAGAGGCCTGATGTAGACATGGGCCCATTTCAGCCCGGTGTGACTTTTGGCCTGGGAATGGCCCGTGCTGCCCATGGGCCATATATGGTCTGATGGGACATCAAGCCTACTAAAGGCCCATGCTAAAGGTGGCAACAGTTAAGCCCAACGTGACTTTTGGGCCTGTTAAAGGCTTGTTGCGTAATTCGGCCCGTTGATGCCTGTACTAAGCTTTCGGCCTCTTAAAGGCCCATGATATCAGTGGGCCAACTAAGGCCCGAGATATGTTTCGGCCTGGTAACGGCCCGTGAGCTAACTGGGCCAAAAAGGCCCGGTCTACATTTCAGCCTGCTGAAGGCCCGTCGACGACTAGTGAAAATTGAGGCCCAACATGCATTTTGGCCTGCTAAAGGCCCGTGGTTTCATCTCGGCCGTAACAGGCCAGTACAATATTCAGCCTGTTAATGGCCCAATGCTACCTGGGCCAAACTAAGCGCTGGGTCGACAAAAGGCCCAACTAAAATATAGGCTAGTGTAAGTTGTGGGCCTGGCACAATGTGTGAAGGCCCCATTCATTCAGGCCCAAGAAATACGCAGGCCGGCCCAATTGTGGCCCGCTAAAAACGAGGCCCGTTAGAGTCGAATGTTTCGGCCCAGTCGACTGCATCTGATTTTTTTCAGATAGCGAATGATGGCAGTAACTAGTAGGAATTAAGAACAAACCTACTCTATATAATAAAGAAATTACGACATAATAACTAAGAATAAACCTACACTATACAATAAAGGATTTAAGGTATATTACATCCACTGGGCATCAAAGTTCGCCACTAGTGATCATAAAGCGCAACGAAGAATCATATTACAAAAACTGGGCACCATTGCAGTGTAAAAAAATAATACTGAACCGAGACCACTTCCAAGACAGTTCAAGAAAGGTTAGCCTTGCAGGGGAACTGCTGCGCAAGCTGCTGAGCAAGGCTGTGAGACCGGCCTAGCATGTCGGTCATAGCTTCCAGGTGTAGCTGTTTAGCGATGAGGTTCTCGTTGGTGTTCTCCGCAATCTTCCTTAGAGATAGGACTTCAAGTCGAAGTTGAGTTGCAGAATGCCTTTTTGCTAGAACTTGGGACTGAAGAAGTCGAACTAATTCAGACAATGAATTCTGTGAGCTTGTCTGACTGCTAGTCTCAAGTAACTTGAACACTTCATCAAGAGAAGACTTTGGGGTTGTCCCGCTATCTTCAAGATGTTTTGCCTTCTTTGCTGCAATATATGTTGGGTTTGTCTCACAGCCTTCAGCAGACTTTTGCATGCCATCAGGCATATCACCCTGAAACAAAGCAGAGAGATGGCAGGTTTTGCACATGTATAAACAATGATGATAACTGTGCTGTCAATTCCATCCAATTTCAAATTAGAAAATAAGGAGTAAGTTCAAAATATCAATAGCATAATTTGGCATTGTTCATAATGCGGGGAGCTTCACCACACTACTGGATTACCATGTCAACATAACAAGCATAGATGAAGGGCAAAGAAAATCATTGTATCTATTTTGGATAATGTGCATGGCATGTTGTTCATATCATCAGCCACATCAGTAAGATAAAACAGGAGATGACAAGGTGCAAACGTGGGCTGCTTCACCACACACTGGATTATAGATCCACAAAAACAAGCATACCTATAGGGAGTATTAAGTAATGTGCATGGTTTGAATAAGGAATTTGGTTTTACAAGTAAAACTTAGAACTTACAGTTCTTGTGAACATGCATTTTGGTAGAAACAACAAACTAAACAACAGTAAACGATAGGGAGTATGAGCAAATTAAACAGCAGTTGAGGATAAAGGTTTTAGAAGGACTGGCTTACATTAACAGTTAACACCGGATTTATAATGCCCTTCTCCATGTCAAGGGAAGGATAACTCAAGAATTTCAGCACACAATAATTATAGATATGATAATACTGGACGGGATAGAGGATAATGAAGATAAGATGCAGATTGATGCTACATAATAAACTACCAATCCCTGGAAATACAAGCGTTACAGGACAAAATGTACTGACAAGAGCAATGGGCTACACTTCTGCACTGGCATTGTCTGTGTATTCTACTTGTTGGTAAGATTAAATATAGATCTGATCTTTTTTAGTAAATGTTTGGCGAGGGAGATAAGATGCATAATGCTACACAATGAACCAATCCCTCTTCCCATAATACAAGAGTGTTTTGAACACTGGTGTACTGTACAAAACGTTCTTATATTATGGGACAGAGGGAGTAGCTGTTAATGTACGTACATTGATAGACCACATTCAGTCCTTACAAGAGGACTGCAGAGATAAACCTCTTCAAAAGCATTGGGTTGATTCTAAATTTATGTAAGAGTCCATAAGGATCTTATAATGTCCACCAAATGGACGATAACGAGGCTAACATGTGCAGTGATGTTACATAATCAAACATCTATGAAAGTAAGTATGGTCATAAAGGGCAAGAGGTACTCACCAGAGCAATGCTGTGTGCAGTATAGTTGTGAGATTCTCTGGTCCCTTTAGAACGAATGTTCTTCTGCTAACAGTTTTCATACAAGTGAGACATTAAGGCAAATGCATAAATGTAGTTCAAATTGTGATGTGATATCATAGACAGTACCTTACGCTGCAGCCGAGACCAATGTGTAACAAGATTATTCCAGTCACCGTCGGATAAATGTAGCACCAGAGACTTTATAGAAATTTCATTCAGAGGCTTGCCATCAAAGTGCGCTTGCCTCAGGTAGGAACAGTACTTCATCAACGAGTGCTTGAAAAGCGCAACCAACCCTTGCTCATCTTCAGAATCCAGTTTGCTCCTCGCCTATTTAAAAGAATGAAATCTTGTGTCTTCTGTCAGCAGAAACATATGCAGTAATGACCATGAATAACATTAGTACATTACTTACGCGTAAGTTGTAGAGGAAGACTGTAAATTGTTCAGTGTCTACGGTATAATCTTTCCATGAAGGAAAGATGCACATAAAGTTCCTGACAACAACATAAGCTTCGTCTTCTAAACTGGGAAGAAATGGAACAGGGGTCCTATTTGCTGCAATTGGGGCTCTCTCTGGTTTGAAAAGGGATTTGGCAACTGGATTTGGTGTACTCTTTGCTGGAATGGGGTTTTTTCGCCGTAGAGCTGGTGCTATGTCAACTGGCATAATCATACTGTTTGCTGCAGTTGGGGTCTGCTAAGTTGGGGCATCAGAAATGACCAGTGTAGTAGGGCTAGAGTCAGCTAGAGTTGGGGTGTTTTATGGGTCAGGTGATATTGCAACTACACCTAATGGGCTATTTGATTTATCAGGTGCCACTACCTTTTCCAAATACTTTGCTTGTGCTCCTCCACGATCAGCAATCGCCCTCTTCCTTTTGAACCTCTGATACACAAGAACAACATTTGAATGGATAAATATGGTATGATGACAGATGGAATATGTACTGAAAATGGATAGGCAGGGCGTATTCACATACACGATGTGTAAACTAAACTAACGGTAGTTCAACAAAGTAGAAGCAATGCAAAGCATTAGTTGCAAGATATGTGCGAGCAATGTAACCTTGGAAAGTTAGAGCAAGCACCTTGATGGGTGAATAAGATAGGGCATCTTCCACTGACTCTTCCACTAGGGAGCTACATTGACTTAGGTCTCCCTCTAGCTCAGAATCACTGTTAGGATCATATTCTGAGCATGAATATGTAGGCGGAGAGTGTTTGCATTGCATTGCATCCAGACTTGATTTCAGTCCCTTAATGCCAAGTTTGACAGCCATGGCATTGTTCTGCTTTATTCTTTTCATGCGCACAAGCTCATAATCATTATGATGCTGTTCAGAATCTGAGATTCATGAAAACATAAAAAGTAGTCAGATTATCTATGGAATGCATTGCAGATTCTACTCGAAGAGTGTCTCCCTATAAACCCCTGCATATGCAAAGTTCACCCCCCCAACCGTGCTGACTAGACCACACACAGAAATACAAACCCCTTATGTCTCTATAACAGGCAGACACACATTTCAAAACTGAAGTAGGAACATTAGAATCATATGAAATTCGTATTTGAACAAATAAACTAAGCAATTATGAGTGGCATAATGTTTAGCTTCAAGGGTGGAGTGTCGGTAGTGCGACACAAAGCAAGTAGGCAGATTGTATTCCATGAAAAAGATCGAAACCTATGCAAAAGCTGGAAATGACACTTTCTTTCTATACAATGCAGTGTTCGTTGCCCACACATGATGGAAGAGATCACATAGAGAAATACTATTAACTCATGTCTACGGTTCCAGTATTTAGAAACAGGGTGGTCCACCCTAAAAGAATATTGACAACAAATATGACAAGACAAGCATAGATGTAGTGAATCAATTATTTACTTGTGAGCTTACTAGGACAAGTATGCAGAATTGTTACTGTAGTAAGAGACGTCCAAAATCTGAATGAAGAAGTTTGTCTAGCACTTATTGTTTGCAACTAATGGACGTGAATAATTGGATATTATATCGAATGAGTAAGAAAGACAAGTAAAATTGTAAACAAACCTGGCTTGCAGTAGTAATCTGGGTCAATGTCACTACGACCAACAATCCAAAATGACTAGTGTCTGTTCCGAGGGCCGGAATTTTGAAACCCTGTGAACTTTAGAGGTACTAAAGATTACCGAAATACATATGAACCATTAAGTGTAGGTAGCACTGAGCACACAACAAACCCTAATGACAGTCCTGCCTAATAAGTAATGAATCAATTAGAAAATGGGTGATGAGGAGTGGCTGCTGAGTGTTCAGGACGTATCTCAGGATAAATCGGGTTGGCTTGGTGGGTGCTGCACGCCTGAGCCCTGAACGGACTAGGAAGGTAGGCACGGCGGCGCGCCCGGGCAACGGTGACGATGTTGGGCAAGCGGCTCCTGGCCTCCTGTTAGTCCGGCATCTCCTCCTAGCGTCATGTCGTCCGGGGACGGCAAGTCGCCGGCGAGGCAGGCGGCTGGGGGCGAGTAGAGATCGGAAGCGCGCAGTAGAACAGAGGGGAATCGGGGCTTGGGACGACCCAAAATGCCAGGGTGGGCCGACCCACCGTGGGCACCCTGTAGAGGTACACACCCGAGCGCCGAACATGCATTTTTCAAACCAATTTAGGAATATTTAGCTGACCAATTAAACAACTTTGTTTTAATAATATCAGATTCGTATTTGAACAACTAAGCTTGTTTAGCTTGATGGGTGGAGCAGTGTTATTATGACATGAAGCACGTATTCTGATCGTATAGTGATCATAAAAGGGGGAAACTCTAAGCATTTTTTTAGCAAAAGTGGTTTCCCCTCCGATTTCTATTAAAGAAACCACCACAGAACCAACATGATCAATTAAACCCTGAGCATGATCAATTAAACCGTATTATGACTGTGCCATGGCAGATTTGAAGCTGCAAACCGGAGAAATGATATTTAGCATCCATTGTTTGCTTCAAACTAAGAACTAAATTCAAAGAGCTGAAAAGAAAGTAGAGTAGCCTAGTTAAGATCTATTTTCTAGTTGATATCAAAAAGTTGAGCAGATACGAAGTACCACCTCTCTCGCGGAGCCGTGTAGGCATCGGGGGTGCAATGGCTGTCGGTGGCGTTGAAGCAGATCTGCGACGGTAGACGGGTGCATTGGGGGATAAGTCCCATTGCGGTAGAAGAGAAGGTCGTGTGAGCGCCCCCGGCAAAGAGGACGACGGCACCGATGAAGCGAGAGGACGCGATGCAAGGCTATTGGTCCGTCGCCGTGGATGAGAAACGTCCATCTCTAGAAGTGGACGACGCGGTCTTGGTAGGCACTCCGGCATGGTGTAGGATGGTGGCGATGGATGTGGTGGAGGACGGCGATGATGGATGGGGTGGCGGACGGAGGCTGGTGTGGGGATGGTGTTCTAGCGCGGACGGTGTATGAATGAGAAAATGGAGGGAGAGGTAAGGGGAACCATGTTTTTGGGACGCGCCTGTCTGAAATATGGGAAAGTTACGAACTTAGCCCCTGTTTGAAATTTGGATGTCTCGTCGGTTGGGGATAGGACGGTAATCTTGCATCTCGCCAATATTTGCCCAGAGCGATTTCGGGAGAGGAGAGGGTGGTTGGCACCCATGGTTTGTGCCCACGGTGTATGAACGGGGCTGACAGGTAGGGCGGTTGTGTCACGTCTGAGTGAAGTTACAAACCTGCCCCTATTGAAAATATTTGCCTACATCGATTTCGGCCGAGTCGAGTTTGTTTTGTCCCCCACCGTGTATGAATGGGGAATGGAGGGAGAAACAGAGGTCTTTCGGACGAGCTTGAATCAAATGTGTTTTGCCGCCCATGTTTGACGCCCACCGTGTCGGAATGGGATCAGAGGCGGTCGTGTCACGTCTAATTGAAGTTACTAACCTACCCCTATTTATAGTAGTGGAAATCGGGCCGATGGATTGTCCGTGTAATGGGTAGACAGTAATTTCCATCTCCCAAACACTTGGCTTAGGGCGGCCAACGTGGGAGTGTACATTTTGCCACTTCTTTCAAATTTTGGGACAATAAGCACCCACGTTTACCCTGGCAACTAAATTTGAATCCATTTTGTATTCCTATATGAATCTTTATAAATCATTCTATGTGTTTTTATATATCTTCGAAAGGACGACAAAGATGTATTTCACTCTCATATATGAATATGGTTTACAAATGCCGATACTCAAATTCAGAAGCTAGTATCCAGTTTAAGGTGAATTCGAATATTTGGAACACTTCATGTCCAACTCAAATGTCACACGCAGCATAATGTGTACTCCCATTTAGATATGTACACAAGCGATGTATCAAGATTCAAATACCGAGTCAATCAACCAAGAATGTACAGAACTAACAGACATATAAACACTTATAGAGTATATGGATCAATAAGACCACCTAACATACATAAGCCAGGCCGCTGTACTGTTTTTTGCTACAACAACATCCTTTTTTAGCCAGCATCTTGGCCCTTTCTGATGTGTGCCACTTATGGTCCATCTATGCTACTATTATTGCTGAATGCACATTCAGCCCGATTGGCATATTTGTAGGTCTGGCACAGCAATCCAAATGAAATATCTCTGAGTCTTACCAATTAATACAAAGTTGTGCTCAAATAAAATTAAAAACCAAAAACCAGAAAACAAAAAATAATTATTACATGATCTCTAAAACAAATGGTTTGATTGATTATATGAACAAACAACACAAAGGTTATTCAACGATGGAAAGAACATTTCACCTATCATTTACCAAGTGGGAATTTAATTTCCTTTTTCCCTTGAGGACCTTAACAATGTGGTCAGTCTCAGCTTGCTTCATTTTGAAATCCACCAAATATTTAATGGTTGTCTTGAGTACTGCTTGTGATTGTGTTGTTTGCTTCCTCAACATGTCAACTTCATCTCTAAGTGCAGAAGCAGAATCTCTTTCTACCACTAGTTTAGCCTCTAGAGCATCAGCAGTTGGCAATTCATAATGCACGATTGGGCCGGTGCCACTGTTGTGGGATGATGCAATGTCCATGGCGACCTCTCTCTTTGATCTTGGGCTAACCTGTTTTGCCATTAAAGTTCCGCTTGGATTCGGAAAAGTTGAAGTTAGCAAAACATCTCAACTGGGAGTTATAACAGCAAACCAGTTAAACAAACAAAGAATTAAAGAGTTCCAATTGGATGCTAAAAATTAGTTATTAACATCATTGTAACCCGTTGTTGCAGCAGCAAAGCAGTTGAACAAAGAAGTAGCTATTTAAGTTAAGGCAAACAGGTAATTCTTAACAATAAGTATCAAACACATAGATAGGCGCAGTCTACAATAGGATTAACAGGCTATGGCATTATGTAATCAGTAGCAAACTAAATTAAGCCAAGCAACGTAATTGAACAATTTTGCAATAAGTGGCTAACTAAAATTCCGAGAAGTAGGTAACTGAACTTATTCTAGTTCTTCGTACATGCACACTGCAACTTCTTTTTCGCTTACAAGGTGTACGAAGGAGTCCATGGCATCAATTTCTTGGATACGCAATCCTAATACTTCTTTCTTCCCGCACTGCATTGGTAAGTCGAATGGTTAATCTGGTAAGATGGTGCATCCTTGATATGTTATATGAGGACGTGTAGTCAGACTAGTTGTAGCCACACACATCACACTGGCTTTTACTATATATTTCATGCGATTACTTTTGGCATATCGAGATCTAAGCAATTTACAATAGCATGAAAAGACTGGCATCCTTCACATTATTGGCGAACACAGTTCATAGAAACAAGCAATTCAACCATTCTGTGGGTAAATCAAAAGCGCCACTGGAATATTTTTCACTACCCAATCATACACGCAAAAAGGGGCGACACCACCATAGGGGCTGGTATGGACGGCCGCCTCAGGTGGCTGGAAAGTGTGCACCTAGTTTGAGTCGTCCAGGTTGGCCCAGGCTAGTTTTGTTCATCCCAACGCACAAGCAGGCAATGTAAAAAATGAACAAAAATGTTTCAATTTGGATGGGAAAATAACATAAGTGCAAGGCAGGCCCTATAGCAGGCTCGCGGCCCAAACGAGCGCCTCCCATATCGGTCGACAGCATAAAAAATCCCAATTCATTCGCTCCAGCCTCCAGTCTGGTTTGCTCCTAACCTAGCCACTGATGGACAGACCGACACAGCACTTCCTCGCGCCCTCGTTGGAGGGCGGTCGCCGGGCTTCAAGCGAACGGAAGGACAAGAAGATGAATATCCAACCCTGGGTATAGCCTGCGTGGGAGGCAGCGGCGGCAACACGGGCATGACATCGAGCTTGCACAAACCGACAGTTGTAGCTTGCAAGAGTAGCATGCGCAATGAGCAGGTACATCACATCCCTGATTATATCTAATTCAACTCTTCAATTTCTGGCCAATAGTTAAACCTGACGGTGTTGTAAAACTATTTGTATGTAGGGAATCTATGAGAAAATGAAACCAATTTCTACTTATTTTATAACTCGCCCAATCAATACTGAAGTGACTGAATCTGGTGTATCTAATCAAGTTTCCGATGCAAACATACAAGCTCATGTTGTTCTTGAGCCTGAAGTGTCTAATGAACAGACTACTAATGAAGGATTTGATGCAAACATTTTACATGCTCCTGGTGATGGACATATAGTGTCTAATGAGGGATCTAATGCAAGCATTTTGCAAGCTCATTGAAGGATTTAGTGTCTAATGATGATATGCTATGTTGAGAGAGACAGAGATTTGCAGGCATTGATGACAAGCAAATTATAGTGCATTTTCATAGCTTGAGGAAACATCGAGGCCATCTACCAGAAAGTCCCCGTATCATGACAACATAGCATAAACACTTTTCTAATATGTTGTTTGAAACTATTGGCATACTTGTGCAGGATAGATATATTGATATGCAGTTTGCGCACTGGTTATAGGTGCAATTACACTTCGATATTTTCAGCCAGAGAACGGATAATTCATGCAGGTACAGACCATGTTTGTACTCCTTGTACACCATGTTGCATTTTGTGTTTTTTTGGTGCTTGCATCATTTAGTGTTTATAATCTGAACTACTTTGGATCATTAGCTGGTTTTCAAAGTGCATGTAGCTTCACATTTCTCAAGTTATGTTGATTTCCGGAGTGCAAGTGCCTTCGTATTTTTTAAGTTAAATGTTCGCCCCTGGTAACTTGAATTCGTGGATCCACCACTTCACACAAATCATACACGAATTCCAGTACGAACTAAATGAAATGCAGGGACTTACGCTAGCTTGTTGTATAGGCTCACTGCAGCTCTACTTGCGCTTGGGATGTTCCATGTACAAGTCCATGTTACCACTTGCTTGGATGTGCAGGCCTTGTGCTCCTTGCATCCCCCTCTGCATTTTTGACACAGTGAATGGTAGATTAAATAAGAGGAATCAACCTTGATGTTGTACCAGAGGACAGTTACTTACAAGGTTATACGGGTGTGTAGGATGTGTACCAGATCCCATAGCGCCGTCATGCTTTGCTAAAAAATGGATTTGCTTGTTTCAGATGATATCTCCAGAAGAAATAAGAGATAAAGTCAGAGCTGCATAGGCTTGTAAGCTAGGACAGCAGTGAAAGGATATCCAGACATAGTTGGAACAGTGCACAAGGGAGTGATGTGTGGATACCTAGTTCGGGCCGGCATTTGGGCATGCTCGCCTAGCTAGAGTGCGGGTCATTTCAGAGCCATTGACTGTGATGCGCTGGCGTTGGCTGGCCACGCACGGATGCAGATCTTGAGTGGCAGTGGAGCACTACGATGCGGTGGACGAGACCGTTGGTGAATCCCCAACGGCCTCGGGGGGGGGGGTGCGACGATGTGCTCGGTGAAGTAGCCCCGGTGAGCTGGGAGACGACGTTGGTGAAGCGCACCTAATGCGGTGGAAGTTGGTGTCTGTGAGACACGTCAGTTGCGGCGGCCGATGTTGTCGGTGGACCACCCGGTGCGGTGGACGAGGGCGTAGATGAGGTAGCTCCGGTGCGGTGGTGAAGCACGACCGTCGTCTTTGTCGTTGTCATCCGGCAC
>NC_041391.1:210933341-210953859 GCF_002162155.2 Triticum dicoccoides | reverse complement strand
CGAGGGTGGGGGTGGGTGGCTGGGTGCTACACGTCCGTTCGACACACGCGACCACCCCAACAGGACTATGCTTCGGTGCCTTAAGGCACCGAAGCAACGTCCACCCCGACACGACCCTGGTCTGCCTCGTGCGCCTACATTTGAGAATGCAAAAGAATCTTCTTTCATTTGCAAACGAATCTGTATGTATTACCATGCTCGTGTTTTCCTTGCAATAATTGTCATTAGAAACGAGATACTCCCTTCGTTCACTTTTGTAAGTCGTTTCAGACAACTTAAAATGAACTGTTTTGCACATTGTCTGAAATGTCTTCAAGGTCTTATAAAAGTGAACAGAGGGAGTACTATAAATTAATTAATGAGGATTTATTTGAAAAAAAAATCGAAATGGTATCCATGCTAACGTGGATTAGAGTGTGTGTGTCACATAATTAGTTATTTGAATTAGAGTGTGTGTCACGTAGCGATCTCCAATTCTAATGTGGATTTCGCATTTCACTGTATCCATGCCACTTTTTAATACAAATTCATATGTATATGATGAACACCATGGTAGTGAGAAAACTTTTGGATGCATTCAAACATATGACCTACAAAAAATCACAACAAATTGAGTCAATGTCAACTTTTCGAAACTTAGTATGGCACGAATTCGAAATAATTACCCATATGCATGGTCCTCAGTTCAAATCTTACAATGTACACCGAATTGAAACATCGATATTAAGTCTCATACTATGTACATTCAAATGTTGTTTTTAGCCCCCCCCACACACGCTACATACTTCCTGTATTCGTCAATCTTCCTCTCCTAACCACCTTAGGAAGCTATCGGTTTCCAAGACACATTCATTCTTTCTCTCCATGTTTCGATCTCTAAGTCTCTCAACTACACAACCCATTTTCCCACTCTGTTACCAAATGTATTTACCTCACACACCCGCCACTGAACCCCATGCCGAGCTCTCTCTCTCTCCCCGTCTCCCTCTCACCCTCTCGCGCTTAATACATGCATTACCTATCTAGCCCCCGCAACCTCTCATGCGCACGCATGCACGTTGTATATCTAGGTCACTCCCTCGAGACTGTCTCACTCTTTCTTCCGCACGGCGGGCCACACTCGCTCAATCTCGCTCTCTTTATCCGAGTCTCGTTTAACCTCGTTTTCTTTCACACACAAATGATATATCTCCCTGTTCGGGCCTCGATCGACACACTCTATACTCTCTCACACAGATTGTCTATCTAGGTCAATCCATCCAAGGCGCCGCCACTCGTTCGACCTCATGGCGGGCCACACGCTCACTCAATCTCTCTCTCTCTCTCTCTCTCTGTATGACTCGATTGACCTCGCTCTTTCTCGGACAAAAATGATATATCACCATGTTTGAGCCTTATTAGACCTATTCACATTGTATACTCTCTCACGCACATTGTCTATCTAGGTCACTCTCTCCAACCCGTCTCACTCTTTCGATCGCATGACGACCCTATGTGATCGATTGCCCTTGCTTCCTCCCACGCACAAAATATATTTACACGTCTGTGACTGGATCATCTCTCAAGCTCTATCTTACAGCCCTCACCCTTGCCAAAAGCTCAATCGGACAATATCTCTCCAGAGCATATATATTTGTTCAATGAATGTCGGACCACACTCACTTTGTCTCTCTATCTATATGTCTCTCGATTGACCTCGCTTTCTCACACCGTATCTTCCACGCATTGAAGCTACCTCACCACCCCTCGCAAAGCCAGAGCTATTTACATTGCGAGGGGCACTCCAACCTTGGATTAATTTGTGTAGGCATTTATTCCGGTCGGTTTAGATTATATTTTCGTAGCATTCGGCTCACAACTACTCCAAACACCGTTGCAACCCCCGCAACTCCCCTAGTTGATTTCCCTCTGGCTCGGTCATCGCTCTCTCGCACGTCCTTTCTCGCCTTCAATGTCGCACCAGGGTATTATTGCAAAAAACTCTGTTGTTCTCTTTAATTATAATAAATAAGCTACAAAACTACACACCAATAGTCCACTTGGAATGGAACAAATTTCGACCCACAAATTAAAGTGCTACAAACTATACACCAAGGGGCCCACATGTCATGAATTTTTTTGGACCCATATACAAATTAAAAAATAAAGGACGAGGATCGAACATGCGACCGGGCCTTCAAGCCGCACGTCAATAGGCAATATACGTAGAACAACAATGTTTGTTGTACCCCCCTTTGTTCACATAATGTTTTTATATTACCATAGCCTATTTAATGGATAACATATAATATTATTTTTAGTACTATTCACCTTCACTTACTGGTGGGTTCCATGTGTGCTCTCTCTCTCCTCCCCTTCTGCGTTTAGACGCACGAGCAAACACGAAGAACTCGCGGGCGATGTTGCCTTGACCATATCTGGACGCGTTCACAAGTCACGTCACTAGTTTCACGTACTAGCATGACTAGTCAGTGTGTACGTGCAATGCACGTTAATTTGGAAGTATATTAAGTGCATGCGGATATTAAGCAGGATATTATGTGCGTGTTATTATGTGATTAGCACTATTTTTGGCATGAAATTAACTGCACGCTAAACGTGTTCAGCGCTCGACATTGAAGCAGTCTAGGTCATTGGATGACAAGGAATACATGTGGCTTGATGATGTTTTATATTTAATTTTATATGGCTCTAGCAGAACATTCAATCGATCAAACCATAGATTTCGTTCAGTCTGACTCCGACTTTAAACTATATGATGATTGATATAAAATAAACGGAAATGATAAATGTTCGGATTTTAAGCATGGCAATCCGAACATTTTTCATGGCAAATTTAGATTACGCACGGTGGTGGGGCGTCTTGCAGTGGGAAGCGGCTCCTCTGCCGTGCTCTGTGTGTCGTCGGGCCACTAACCGACGGTGACGGCGGTGTCTTGCACCGTTGTTAGCGTACTCCTAGACGCTGGCCTAGCTTCAAGGAAGGCCAAAATGGTCTGAACTTCGGAGCGAGTCAACTGGCGGGAGGAGGCGACTGGCGTTGGTGCAAGGAAGCGGTCGACGGCGGCCATCCATGCCGCTGAGGGGGGCACTAGCACCCGCGCGGGGACTGACACAGTCAACGGCGCGACGTAGACATTCGTGTGCACGGGCACCGGCATGGGTACGTACGTCAGTGAACGCACAGGCGCATGCGCTGGCAGGTGCACGGGCACCAGACACGCACGCACAGGCGCATGCGCTGGTAGGTGCACGGGCGCGTGAAAGTCGGCAAGGACCTTGTGGAACCCCGTGGGATCAAGCTCGACGACAATGTGCGGCTCCCAGCCCATCAATGCCATAGGGATGGGTGTTGGCGCAGTCGGGGCGACGGGAGCCGGAACGGGAGCGGGGACTGGCGCGGCGTATACCCACAAAGCCAGTTCAAGCTCGTCCCAAAGTGCCTTATGTTCTTGAGACTCCGGCTGGGTGTCTTCCTCAGGAAACTGGAAGACTAAGGCAGACCATCGTGATGCGGCATGGCGTACATTTAGGTCAGGCTAGTTGGAGGTAGACGACAGGAGAATCGGGGAGGAAGAGAGAAGATTGTAGCGATACCGGGTAGTGCGGGATTGCTGCGGTGCCGACGACATTAAAAGTGGGAGCAGTTGGGACAAAGGTGGGCGGCGGAGCCTGGTCAAAGGGCTCGCCTACCGGTGAGCCTGCACAATGGTCTGCTCGCACGCCTCCCTATCAGCTGGCGCAGTGGTCTGCTTGCACGCCTCCCGTCGACTCACACGCTTGCTTGGACGGCACCTGCCAATGAGAAGCGGGGACTCGTGGCGGCACGTAAACGCCCACAGTTTCAATAGTGAAAGCGTTCGCCTTAACGTGACAGATCTTTGTTCCAAAATACCTTGGCTCTTCATTTGTGCAACTTCTCCTAAGCAGCTTGTCTCAAATTGAAGAAAAAACTTACGAAGTAATATTTGTGCCATATCACGTGACCATGCTCAGTTTCAAGAATTTATGCTCACTTTTGGGTTTTCTGAAATTTAAGATCCAGGATTCGAAACAATATCATAACCTGCATCATGCAATAAATTTTCAAGCCGTACATCTGTCCTGTTGTATTTCTTAAGAAAGGATTTGGTCAAACATTTTGCTTAGTTAGACTTAAGACAAGTTATATATGCAGAGTAAAAGGATAATCCCTCTGTACCAGTGCATTGCCTGATATATTAACTCAAGTACTAGGCACGAACAAACAGGCTCAATTCTGTGCTCATCCTGGTGTAGTAGTAGTAGTACTAGGCAATGCAGTTGACAGGTGACCTTGACGAGCGGCGACCGAGGGAATTGAACCGTGCTCGACACAGTAGGTAACATTGTCTAGTTACTAAAGCATCCCTCCGTTGTTCATTAGTAGTCGTTATGGACCGGGGACATGAGGGGAATTTCCTAGGGCTGGAATTCTGGGCGCCAGATATTTCGACTAGAAATGTTGAGGCTCGACTGGTTGGGGTTGCCTAATGTGCGTACCACGCACGCCACCAAAGGACATGAGCCCGGTTTTTTTTATATATTTTTAGGATCAACATGAGCCAAGGTCTGGCTGGTACGCTGTTGGGTCCTACCATTCGAGAATACGAAAGGAATCTTTTAAATTGCCAAACGAATCTATGTGTATTACAATACCCGTATTTTCCTTGCAAATACTAATCTCAACATGGTAATTGATTTATGAAGAGTTGTTCAATTAGAGTGAGTTTGTGATATAGTGATCTCAACGTGGATTTCACATTTCATGGTATCCCTAGTAAGTTTTCCAATGCAAATTCAAATTTAAAACATGAACTATATGGAGGTGAGAAAACTTTGTATGTATCAAGCATATGACCACACACACATAGAGAGACACACACGCACGAACGCAACAACAATCCAATAAGTATAGTGCATCTGTTTTTCCAAACCATGCATGTATGACACGAATTAAAAAATACTCCTTCTATTCCTAAACATTAGTATTTTAGAGAGTTCAACAAGTGACTACATACGGAGCAAAATGAGTGAATCTAGACTCTAAAATATGTCTATATACATCCGTATGTGCTAGTCCATTTGAAATCTCTAAAAAGACTAATATTTAGGAACGAAGGGAGTAAAATGTAAGACATGCATGGTCCTTAGTTCAATATTTAAAATGAACATGAAACTGAAACATGAATATTAAGTCTAGTACTACAGTACATGCAAATGTTGTGTTTAGGTGGAGCTATGATTGTTGAGGGTCAACCCCTCGACCTTAGATAAAATTGTGGAGCTCTGTTTAGGGTTGTTTAGATTATATTTGTCCCCACCCTCCCAACTACCGATTGGTTGTGCACCCCCACCCCTCCTCCCTGGGAGAATATCATGTGCCCCCACACCATAGATGCTATATGCAGATACGAGTTGCTTGGAGCTTGTAGATCTGAGATATAGCAGCTCACATGATGTGTCTTAATATTTTTATAGGAAACCTTGATGAGTTTGAGAATTGCACACAATTTGTACAAAAACTACTCAGATGCCCTTGGATCCCATATCCAACGACCTCGAAGCTCGTATCACTGTAGCATCTAAGATGAAGGAGGACATCATATTCTCCTGTATGTAAGAATATCATGCGCTACCACACCTTGGATGCTTTGGTGATACAAGCTCTTCGGAGCCGTTGGATTTGTGACCCAACACCTCCTTGGTGGTTCGAATGGTTTTTTGCAGAAAAGTCACAAAAGTGTTCGGCCACTGCTTACAAGCACAAACACTGCTCAGATGCCATTGGATCTCAGATCAAACAACCTCGAAGCTCGTATCACCGTAGTATCCAAGCCGCGATAGCACCTTATGTTTTCTCGCACGGGAGAATATGAGGTGATCCCGCACCGTAGATTCTATGGTGATACGATTTCACTAAGATCTAATGGCCCACAGTAGGAGGTTTGAATGTTTTTGCAATATACGGCTGATAGAGTTTGGGAAATGCGCAGAAAGTACAAGTACTACGTATGTGCCATCTGGTCACTGATCATACGACCTAGATGCTCATATCACCGTAGCGGGTAATTAAGCTACGGGGAGTACCTAATATGAGCAATGGGGAGCCGTTGGATCGAAGATGCAGCGGCACACACGAGGCCTTGATGTTTTATTTGCAAAAAAACCTTTGCAGAGTTTGGAAATTGCGCATAATTACAAATACTACTCCCAAGCCATTGGATCTCACTTCTAACGGTGTAAAAACTCGTATCACCATAGCATCTAAGCTGCGGGTTGGATGTGATATTCTATGCCACTGTCATTTTTGTTCGTAAACTTGCAAAATACGTGTAAGTTGTGCCGTTACTTGTATAACCATGCAAAGTGTTTGTTCAAAAAAAAATATCCTACACTGAAATATAGGAACAACTCATGGGGGGTCCCACTTGTCATTAATCAAATTTGGACCTAAAACTAACAAATCTGAAAGATGAGATTCGAACTGGAACCTGGACTACAAAGCGCAAGTTGATAGCACGAAACAATAATGGTTGTTGGCTTTGTCTTGTAACTTGATTTTATACAGTATTACATTCAGTAGAGTAGAGGGAGTGCCTCGTCAACACGTGCATGACCGTTGACTCACTTACTAGTGGGTCCCAGGTCTGCGATCTCAATCTCTCTTCTCTCCATCGTCTAAACTTTGCACGGGCACACACGAAGAGCGGTGCTAGCTTGCCGTGGTGTTATTACAACTAAAAAAAACTTGGAAAATAGAAGAATCGCCTAGATCAAGAGACGTTGTGGCTCGTCGAGACGGAGCTAACCACATCTATCCTCCGTGCCACGTTTGCATGATGAAGCTGTGTGGCTAGTGAGGTGTTTTCGACCGACTGGGTGGGTCCCAAGGTTGAAATATAGGTACTACGTCTGATACAGTATATTTTTACACGCACATTTTTCCTCGGTGCCGAGACGTGGCACACCCTACCGCGCGGTTTTGGGGTCCTCCCGGGTGGTGCACACACATATTCTTCCTGACGTGGGACGCCCTATCGTGCATTTTCTGGGTCCTCCTCGGTCGTAGCACCGAAGCAAGTAAATGAGTCATCAAATCACGAAAGACCACCTTTCCCGCCGAGTACATCAGTGAAGCATGGTGGCTAGCTAGTTGGGCTAGTTTGACCGATTAGCTAGGCCACCGCCACATTTATTTTTTCACCCCTTTTTTTATCTACTTGCCGGCATGTAAATTTAAATATCCACCGCGGCGTTGCTCTGTTGTTTGGGTGCGGCAGGATTTTTAATTTTTTGATTGACGGGAGCAGGCACGGCAGGATTTTTAACTTTTTGATTGACGGGAGCAGGCGCAGCAGCAATTAGTCACGATGACTCCGCCTGTAAAACCCACTACTCCCTGATGTGAGAAGTTGTCGACTGGTGTTTTACCGTGGTGAAAACCAAAAGATTCCCCGCTCCTCGGCTGGCTCCCTCTGCCTTCCCGTAGATTGCATTGCCTTTCAGCCGTTTCGCCCCCTTTGCTTACTCTCCCTATTGCTTCTACCTGGTGCCATGGCGGCGCAGCAGATCACATAGTCCGAGGTGAGGCACCTGACACAGGAGCTCCATACCAAGGATGCCGAGCTCAGGGCCAAGGACGTGGAGCTCCATGAGCTCAAGGAGGA
The DNA here is from genome assembly GCF_002162155.2 of Triticum dicoccoides. Classification (NCBI taxonomy): domain Eukaryota; kingdom Viridiplantae; phylum Streptophyta; class Magnoliopsida; order Poales; family Poaceae; genus Triticum; species Triticum dicoccoides. The sequence goes on along the minus strand of NC_041391.1, from coordinate 210,946,171 downwards.
GAGGAGTGCCGTGCCCAAAAGTGGGTCGAGAAGGGAACTTTTGCTCCCATCCCGTGCACCCTTCATACACCCTGCCTAACACTATTCGTGCTTCATATGGTTCATGTTTCGTGGAGTACTGTAGCACCATACTCTCCATGCACTGTAGACCTAGTTCTGTTAACATTGATCTCATGGTTCATTCTCGACCGGACAGTCGAAAAAGCGGTACTATGTTACATATAGGAGTAGTTGACATGCACACAACATCATTTGTTATCGTCATATCTTACTACACTAGCAACAAGATTGTGTAGTACTGACGTATGAACCACTGCACATGCCTAGTAGTAGGAGCACTGTGTATGTTCAAGTGGCTGCCGTGTTTCACACTCCTCCGTCGTAAGAGTGGAAACGCTTGCTGTAATCATTTTTTCTTCAGAAAAACAGTGGACACGCTCTACCTTGCGGATCCTCCTCCAGCCATGCACTAAATTACTCACTTTCGCCGATGTGTGGGACAGCCAACATCTGGGTCCACCAGCCATGCACTAAATTACTCCATAGTAGAGTGACGGTAGAATACCCTGATCGAAGCGCCGCAGTAATGTCCAATGATCCATCAAATCACAAAACCCCCTCCTTTCTAGCAGTAAGTTGGACGGACGAAGCAACCATCATTTCACTCTTCTCTCTCAGCTTCCTCTCTTGAAGAAAACCCCCAATCGCTTTGCTTCTCCCTCATCTCGTTCCTCCTTTCACTCTTCTCTCTCAACTTCCTCTCTTGGATGGACGCTGGAGCATCGGCCGACTGATGTCTATGGCTCTGGCCAAAATTGTCGAGGCTCGTGGTACGAAGAAGCGCAAGCACCCCGCTGAGACTACCACAGACAAGCTCAAATCCAGCGCCTTGTCCAAGCCCCCCTCTCTGGGATCCCTCATTAAGCAAGTCTAGATAATGTCTCTTGTTGACGATCTTTTTCTCGATCTTGATCGTGGTTTTTCATCTAACACGTAGTACTAGTACTGGTAGTACAACTTTCTGGGTGATCTTGCATGTGATTTTAGTGTGCCAAATGACGGTTCTAAATTCCTCTTTTGACCAAAACATGTGAGAGGTTGACACTGATTTCTTATAGATTACATTCAACTACTCCCTCTGTCCCAAATTTCTTGTCTTAGATTTGTATAGATACGGATGTAGTGACTTGATACATCCGTATCTAGACAAATCTAAGAAAAGAATTTTGGGACGGAGGGAGTACTTTATGAACATCAATGCTACCTTTGAAGAGGGTATATTTGCCTCAGTAACTTGTGTTATGGATATTGCAAGTAATCCCTCTTCTCTCATGCCTTTGAAGACATGTTCTAGTGTCTTTGTTCACTCATTTCTTTGCGTATATGTAGTCATATATGGAGTATAATATCGAAAATCATCTTATATTTCTGAACGGAGGTAGTAATAAAATATGGTTTCTGTTTGAATTAGAACTAGGTTCATGGTGGAGATTAAGTTCTCAAAGTCATGCCGTGTGAACTGGAAGACCAGATGATGAGTTCTACTACTAAACTATCCAGTTGTTGTGTCCTTGTCGCCACGTGTCCTAAACTAGTGTTTTCCTGTAGCATTATTGTTAAGAGTGTTCTCAAGGCTGTACTTGACCACAACAATTTCCTCGCTATGCCTTCGATTACGAAGGGTGTGGTTCTTGTAAAGCTTCCCAACAAATCTGATGCGGCCTGTCTTCATCATCATGTTTATGAGTGGAAAGACCACTCTGTTAGGTTATCTAAGGTTGACGAGATGGTGATGGTGCATGTAGACATCTCTCACGAAGTCCATGGCCTAGTCAGTTATGCGGGGTTCATCCCGTAGGTCGGTGGCAGGAAATAGTCTGCAGAGTTTAATTTGTGCAACTTTGCTTGTCTGTAGTAAGTACTATTGTTCAGTACTTGATTTTTGTTTGTGAACCCTGTATTGTTTATTAGTACTGCCACTTTTGGTGTGTGTTCAGTCCTGAGAATGGTCTATGTTAATGTCTGTCCACTCAATTCAGTCTGTATATTTTGAAGTATCCAAATCATCTTCTTTGTGAGGACGGTTTATCAAGTATGGTTACACTCCAATATCTGTATGCATTGCAGGGTTTATCGCACCAACAGGATTTCCAGTCCCATGGATGTTCGGTCCATACAATTTGTCACGACCTTTGGACTGTCCTGCTTGTGGGAGTAGGTGGGGCCCCTGCATGCCACCCGTAGTTGGACGATCAATCTTCTGTTTAGTACTTCAACATAGTGATTTCCTGGTAAGGATTCACTCGTGTCACATCAAGTAAATCTTATTGATTTACTCTCTAAATCTTATTGATTTAATGCCATGTTTTCTTTCTTTTCCTGCAATTTTACGATGCAGGTTTTGCCATGTGACATTCATCACAGAATAAACCATTTGGTTTGCTCTAAGATGGCTAATTTTGCAGGTTTCACTTCTTATGTCGTGTCAGTAATGAAGGCGCTGTCCATCACTTATACTACTGAAAAAAATTGGATCAGTCTGTTGTCTGAGTACAAGCTAAATCCCTATGATGATATGCAGTTTGGTTTAACAAAAAACGCCACAATTAGTCCTTCGCGCGTTTAAAAGAAATGAAGAAAAAACCCGGATCACGGTCACGGATCCTAGTCAAGTTAGAATGCTGATCATAGCAGACTGGACACAGTCGATGCTGTCTCGCACATCGGTACCACCTTCAGCAACGGATCGAGCACCGACAGTTGCTCTAGCACGGACAGCGGCAGCAGCTCAGTCTGATCCAGCTAAGGATTGGGCACTGACCGCGTCAACGGATCAGTCTGATCTACCGGAGGATCAGGCATCGACACCGGCACTTGCTCCAACACCGGCACCAGCTCTACAAGGAGCACCATCTCCGGCAGCAGCAGCGGCTTCGGCACCTGCACCAACACTTGCACTTGCATCTACTCCGGCCCGTGCAGCGGCAACCGAATGAGCAGTTGCACCGGCAACAGACTGGGCTGCAGTTCACACTTCATTTACCAAAGTCCTTACAAAAACCGACATGTCCACATTCTTGGTAAGCATTGGCCGCCCAAGTACTTCATTCTTTTTTCTTTACATGTTGTTTCACATGATTCACTATGTTGATCTAACTGTTTGGGTATGTCTTCTTGTTTGCAAACAGAGAATTCCTAGAGCAACGAGGGAGTCATTCAACAATCCGAGCGACCGCGGCCAAGTTTCTCTTACCATGTGCAGCCTTGGTGTGAATGAACCTACTCAATTAACATGTCCTTACTTCTAACAGTGCGACTGCTACATTTTACCAGTGGCATTACATAAGAGTGGCCCGGGGCAACAAACATCAGAATATGATATCTGGGTTGGTCCCATTTTTGTTCGGTATAGCCACCTTATATTGTGTGAGGCTAGCAAATCTAGTCCTGGACTTACTCTGTTGACTTGTCCCCCAGTCCTCACTTTCTTTCCTTTTTCAACCAATAGATCGGGTTTATATTGAGTTTGTACTATTTTTCCCTTTATTTCCCTATTAGACCTAGAGACCAGTTGGATAGCCAGTCTCTGCTACTTTTCGCCCCCATTATTTCCTCTTTCGACCAAGTCCTAGATTCAGGTAACAAATCCTTCCCCACCCCCACCCCCTTTCTTCCTTGTTTGAACCAAGTAGTACTAGATTCGAGTGCATGAACTAGTTTTACCTCTTAAACGTAAAAAAATTAGGTGGTTTTCGAACAGCCGATCGATCCTATCTACGAGGGGGCCTGAGAAATAGTAAAAGTTACAAATGCAGCGACGTCAGGAGCTCAGGAAGTAGAGCAAGGCCGGTTTCGAAGGAAGTTATACCTGATGGTCGCCGGGATGTCGCTAGGTGGGCGGCAGGAGGCCGGATCTGCCCACACTACGACAGCAAGGAAGAAGGGGTCGGAGGCCCTCCCTCGCTAGCGGTGCTTGGGAGAGAACGACAAGGCAGGCTGATCGGGATGCGCCTAGCAGTGGGTAAGAGCCGTCGCCGAGGACGACCGCGTGAACGTTGCACCTTCTCACCTTCCCCGCCGGAGAGGATCCGGCTGGATCCGTGACCAGCGGTGAGCAGAGAGAGAGAGAGTGTGGCCACCCCTGTCGTGTTTAGATCTGGAGAGGCTGAGATAGTGCAAAGAGAGCAACACTAGCAAGCAAGCGCGGAGGCTCCTGCCTATATAGTGGAGTAGTACTTAGTTTTCTTTTGTCTACCGGAGCTGGCTTGACCTTGTCAATGACTGTCGAGAAGTCTTCATGCACGTGGCCCGGAGGCGCAGTTGTCGTCATTTTGATCTGAAGCACCGGATTATAACATATAACACGAAAAAATGCCACATGACAAGAAATCATAACCTCACTTCCCAAAGGAGACAACATGAATCCCGACGGACAAACTAGACGAGGAACAAAGCTCAAATTAAAGATAAACTCGTAGAAAAGGGGTCCGTTGATAGATGTCCTAATTAACATAGCTGGCTTGACCTACATGGCAGCCGAGTAGTCACTGTTTGTGCATGTGCCCCCAATGACTAGCCCAACTCAGTTGTCGCTGTTTAACCCTCGCAGTGATCCGAAGCACATGACACATAATTTTGCGAGATGACAAGAAACCTTTTTTTAGATTTCTCACCATAACTACAGCCATGTACAAAACAGCCTGCACGATATGTAGACGATAGCCAATCCAGGCGTGTCTGCTGGAGTATGGTCACATGCATGGACGAACTGATCTTCCGTGTCTTACAAGGATCGTCCAAGCACCAACGTAGTACAACACTTCTCTAGTACTATCGCTCGTCTCCCTCTTCTGTTAAGTCATCCGACTTGCGGGGCCGGGGAGTGTGCCTATGGTCGGTTCTCAATTGCCGTCCCACATGTGTGTGCGAACGCAATATGACGCGCGTTCCATTCGGAGAGCAGCGTGCCAGACCGACCGACCGTCTGGGGTGCGACGCAAACGCGACGGGCGTGTTGTATACTTCGTACATGTGTACCGCCGTTTTCTAGACGCTTTGCTCCATGGCGCGGGCGCAATCCATGGATACAAAATTAGTATTTGTATACTATATAAAAGTCAAGGGCGTGGCTTTTCCTGCCCGGTAGGCGGCGGGATAGTTCCGCCTAGTCGGTTCGACAGAGACGCGAGAAGACGAGGGAGTAGGTTGCTGCAAACGTAGGGTTGTGTGATTTGACAGCGAGTTACTGCTGGACAGGTGGGGCCCCGTGATTTGACTTGCCATTATCATTTTAACTGTGGCGCTATGACCGACATGAGTCTCCCGATTCTTGACCACCTCCATACAGGTGCCTCTCCCAATGCTCCACCATGTAGTAGAGGCTGGCTCTTGCATGAGAGCCCACTTCTCCACTTTTTCCTTGCCTCCCTTTCCTCCACATATGCAAAAATGCCATGTAAAATGCACTATTGTACTTACTTGCTCCTATAGGTGCTTAATCTTGCCACATAGGCATAAAGTCTGATGTGGCAAGTTAATCAAGAAGAGAGAGACTAGTTTGGTGACCCAAGGAAGAAACGGTGCTATGCGCATGTACCTAGGTGAAAAGACAATTTTGAGTCTATAGCTAATTAAATTAAGCAAACTTAGCAACACCATTTCATTGGAAGAGGTCACTCCTTGTGTCCCATTATATAAGAACATTTTTGACACTACACTAGCTAGTGTCAAAAACGTTCTTATATTATGGGACAGAGGGAGTACGAAGAAAGAGATAGAGAGGAGTAAAAAAATACACTTATAGCCAACCTTATAGCCAACCTTGTTGTAGTATGAGTGACTAAGTGATGACTATGTATGACATGCCAACTTCAGATAACCTAACGCACCGTGTTAAATCTCCAAGGGCGCGACCACGCGAGCGACGTGACGGTCGTGGTAGGCGCGACCATGATACGGGCTGCTGGGAGCCCTTGGATCTGAGATCAAACGGTCGCATGCTAAGTTGCTGAAAATTTACAGAATAACCCTCCAGGATAGGATATTCACCCATAGGTCTAGAATCACGCCATGCAACCGTTTGACCTCCAATCCAAGGGCTCTCGGAAGCCCGTATCATGGGAGAATGGAAAGTCACTACCCTTCTGTTCGCACGCTGGCAGTTCGCTCCTACTCGTCCCCGCACGTCCTTTAATACTACGGCGGTTCTCTCCTAGTCGTCCCGTCCATTCACATTAGTACATTACGGCAGTTCCACTAATCCTAACCCTCCTCCCAAATCCATGGCGTCCCAATTCTCCCCGATCCGCGGTCAGTACAAGGTTAGAACCATCACCGGCGATGAGTTCGACGTCATCACACCCATTCTTCCGCGACGGTGAAAGGATGCCTTTCTCGCTTCAGACGCATGTTCGAAGACTCAGATGATGAGTGGGTCGTTGGGCTAGATGTTGAGTACACCACAGTCGTGGGACGAGAGAAGGATCTAAAGGATGAAGAGAGGAAGAAGCCCGCCGTGATCCAGGTTTGCATGCATGACTTATGCTTGGTCTACCACATATGCCATGCCGACATTGAGTGCCAGGATTTGAAGGACTTCCTCGAGAGCAACCTAGTCAAATTCGTTACTGTAGACTTTGGTAACGACAAAGAAGTCCTGCGTCGGATAGGCCTCGTTGTAGGAAACACCTTCGACCTCCGAAAGAATTGGTTGGTGTCCTCTCATCAGCCTTCAATGCTGACCCTGGCAGGAGCCATGGTTCATCCTTCGTACGGTAAACTGGAGAAACCTCCATACACGTTTCATCGTCATGCATGGCAGCGGAATGTACTAGATATAGACCACATCCAGTACGCTGCAATGGATGGCTACCTTTGTTTCAATATCTACAAGGGTTGGATGAAGAGCAACAACCAAGTTGGCAGTTCAAGCAAAGAAGTATCGGCCAAGAGGAAGAGGGACAAGGACGAAGTCGAGGACGTGGACGAGGAATCCGAGTAAGGTGGCAGTGTCGTTGCTCATGGTGGTTCTAATGCAGTGTCTACCGGAATAGTTGCAAAGTTTAATTTCAGGTGTGCTTAATTTAATTTGAGGGGTGTGTTGTGCTGAGCCCCTAGCAGAACTATGTTATGTTTCTTCTTGTTACTTTAACTCTTCAGTAAGTACATACTAGTATTTCTTACATTTCATCTCTTAGTTGGTATAGTACTACCACTCGTTTCTTCACATTATATACGTACAATATATATGGCCAACATCATATAGCCAGCAGTTTAGTTGTCAAAGATTTTCAGGGTGCTTAGTTTTGTCAAATAATTCTAGGGTGCTTAGTTTTATTTGAGGGGTGGGTTGTGCTCGACACCATTATTGTGACTAGCCTTTTTAATAGTACTATATGCATAATTTGGCGACGAGCGCTCTCTATATGTACCACCTTTTTTTATTTCAAGTTTTGCTCCATGGCGCAATCCATCGATACTACTGTTGGTTTCACGAGAGGCAAGGGCCTTTGTGATTTGACGGCTCATTACTGATGGAAGGCGGGGCCTTGTGATTTGACTGCTCATATAAATGTGTCGACGACCTGATCGAGGAGGAGCAAAGAACCGTGCGGTATACTCAAGTTTTCCCCTGGAGTAGTACTGCGACGGAGGAGCACGAAACACACCAGCCCAGTGCCATATGGCGATAAAAATGATCTAATTTGCTAGTCATCTCATTGTTAGCATTGTTCTATTCATTCCCTCAAAAAACAAAAAACCATTGTTCTATTCATGCCTCGCAGAGAACGTGACACGTGCGGCGAAACACCCGAAGCAAAAGATGAAAAACATCAGCAAAAGAAGAAGGAAGATTATCACCCCAAATGATCTAATTTGCCGCGGAGTCGTAACTGCTTCTTCATCGCCTCCACGACCTCCATCTCCTTGCGCGTCTCCTCCGCCATCTTCTTCACTCTATCCATGATGCGGGATTTCTCGACGCGAGCCTTCATCATCTGTTCCACGGCCGCATTACGTACCTTGATAGCAGTCGGGTGCTCGATGCGGAGCTTCGCCAACTCCTCCTTTTGTTCCATGACGAGGGCCTGCAGCATCTTCATCAAGGAACTACTATTCTCATGCAGCTTCTTCCAGCCGGCGTTCTTCTCCTTCAATAGGTCGATCTCGTGGCAGAGCTTCTCCTTGTCCTCCTGAAGTCGCAGGATTTCGCCGGTCGCCTTCTTCTCCGAGGCAATGCTCTTCTTCAACAACATCACCAAGCCGGCGGTCAACTCCCCCTGCTGATTGAGCTCAGCAGGCATGTCGTCGAGGCTCTCCTTCAACAACTCCGTCAAGCCTTGGATGAACTCCTTCTGGTTATTGAGGTGCTTATTGAGCTGATCGGGCATGCCGTCGAGGGACAACGACTCTAGCTCCGCCGGCTCGGCATGTTTGCCTCCGCGGCTAGGGCGCTCCTGGGAGCCATCGCCTGCCCGTGAGAGATCTTTCGAGGTCTCTGCGTGGCGGCGAGCCCTCTTTTTTTTCCACAGCCTTGGTTGCCGCTCCCTTGTTACGAGTAGTTCTCGACCTAGAGCTCTGCTCATCGGCCATGGAAACGATGGACGAAGAAGAAGCTCTTATGAGGAGGAAAGGTAGAGTAATTTTCGGTTAGGTAGTTCCCCTTTTTATAACCTAAGTACTAGCACTAGTAGTACTAATACCTGCATAGTTGGAACACGTTCAGGTTTGGTACGTATTAGTAGGTGTGAGCAGGCTTTCGAATGTGATGGGAACAAGGTAAAGATTAATGGATGGTTTTGGTTTCCAGGCCCGAAACGGCTCCCGATGAGTTTAGCGGAACATAAATTTCAAGTACCACACTGCTCAAATGCGTAAATATTATGTTACTGTCAAAAATTGGCACAAAATACGAAGGAGACCAATGGAAGTACTACTAGCAACCCACGATTTAACTACTCGCATGCGTGCAGTGGAGTAATAATGTCTTTCTTCCGCCCTCACGTCCACTCAATTTGCATGCGCTATATTAATTGACAATCAATGAAGTGAACGACTTTACACGCATCAAATTATCACATGGGGTGGATCTTGGTACAAAATTGCGTCCGCCCGTTTACTCGCGTGTGCATGCAAGGGAACGAGTGCGTGTGTGGCGTGCGTGCACATCTTCGCTTCGTGCATGTACCGCCAGTATGGCTCAGGGAGGACGAGTACATTCTTCTGGAACCAGCAGCACGTCACTGTGATCAATCCACGCAAGGAGGTCGCGACAACGCCTCCACATGTGCCACGTGGCTTCATGAACTATAAGAAAGACACTGTGTAGCGTGCCATTGGTATTCTAATTTACGTGTTTTGCACATACTCGAAGTACTAGTAAGGTACATGTGCATTGCACGCATCAGATTTTGCAACCAAATTATGAATAAATACCACACTATAGCATGTAAGCTATGAGTCATATATGCATGATGTAGCCCTTCGTTTAATTCTAATAGTTCATCTCATTCAAAATCAATTAGTTTTTATTAAAAAGCGAAGAACGCGTGAATAGGAAAAACATGGGATTATAGTGGAATGTCGTCTTGAATCCTACAGGATTGTACGAGTGTTTGATTGTGCATAGAGAAAATGCAGAATTCTTTCAAAGAGGTTTGAGTGGATGGGATGTTTCCTATGAAATCTAGTGCAAATGAATCATATGGAAAAATTCCTATGGTTTACAATCCTACGAATCAAACAACCAAGATAGGAAAAATTCCTAATGATTAGAATCCTCCAAAATTCCTTTGAGAATCATTTGAATCAAAGAAGCCCTTAATCTATTTTATGATTCATGGAATTGTGCGTTGTAAAGCATAAAGTAAAAACAAATAATGGCAATTCAACTAGAAAAAAAGTTTGGGCAGTTCTGATACGAAAGATTCTAGAACAAAAGAGAACCACTGTTGTTTTGAGGTTTGTGCATTATGCTTAAGTTCAACCATGGAGTTTGCTAGATTGTACATGTGAAAAAAATCCGGTGGGGGCTAGAAGATGGTGTGAGGGGCCGAGTGGAGGGAGACTATGAAGGAATGCACAAGTGCGAGATCGATATTTAGAGAGAGGGGGCGAACACGTGCGCTGTCGCACGCAGTGGCGGAGCAATGAAAAATAAATGAGCTAGGGGGCCAAGCATTGCTAATCCTTTACGAGGAGGGTCAATTCATGAAATTAAACCTTTTTTAGCAGCAGTTGTCTAATGATCATATTCATATTAGCCTCGATATATAGTGATGTTAAGGGGGGGGGGGGCAGGGCCCTTACTGCCCCCTGTCTTCGCCATTGTGCACGCGTCTGAGAGATGAAGCAGAAGGCATGGATGATGAGAGGGGGACGTTGGATATATAATTAATGTGGGTGTATTAGCTATTTATGTTAATCCTATATAGAGAGGTATAGATTGATCGATGTGGATGTGGGAAAGAGGGTGAGACCTCACTGGAGATATTGATTGATCGGTTTGTGTGGAAAACTATGAAAGACCTAGCTATATACACACATACATAGAGGAACATCGATCGTTGCGCATGCACGCGTGAGAGATAAAGAATGCCCGGTATGATGGAGAGGGGGATGTGTGTGGGTGTGTGCCTTCATGGGAGACCGACCTGAAGAAAAAGATTGCATGCGTGCGATAGATAATGCCGACTGGTAGTGTGTGTGCATGCATGCACGAGAGAAAGTTAGTAGTACAATTATAAAGAGAAGACTACTGTGTGGGTGTAAAAGAATAGGTGAGGTCATAATTAATGTAAAGTTGAATTCAAATATTTGAATAAGAGATCCTGATGTTTGAAACCCATGCATGCATGAATATAACGGAGATCTGCGCGGTGTGGTTTGGAAACGAGCATGTTGTAATGTATACACATTGAACAAGGTCAGACTGATTTGAATTTGAGATACCGATGGCAGACATCATTTGCCCACGTCGCATCCGTGCATGGACACACTATTCTAATTGGAGATGATGGGCGGCTTTCGCATCACATATCTATATCTATACCCCTATATATATATATATATTATATTATACATATTTTTTATATTGCGTGCGGGTAACTTTAACTTTGAAAGATGGTCGTTGGACGAGGCGAATCCGATGGTCCAATGATGGAAAATTTGAGCACTATTTGCCGTTGGATATCATCTAGATTCCACCAGATTTTGCCACATGTATAATCTAGAAGACTCCATGGTTGAACTTAAGCATAATGCACAAACATCAAAACACAAGCACTTCTTATTTGTTCCAGAATCTTCCGTATCAGAATTGCCCAAATGTTTTTCTACATGATTTGCCATTATTTGTTTTTACTTTATGTCTTACAACGCACAATTCCATGAATCTTAAAATAGATTAGCTTTCTTATAAAAACTAGATGATTTTGAATGAAATGAACTATAAGAATTAAACAAACATCTACATCATGCATATATGACTCAAAGCTTGCATGCTATAATGTGGAATTTATTCATAATTTGGTTGCCAAATCTCATGCGTGCAATGCACGTGTACCTTACTCTAGTCTAAATGGTGTTTGTGTGTGTGTTGTGCGTGTTGAGGTGCAAATTGTCTTTTTTAGGTAGACGTTAAGCTTGTTCTTCCAAAATATTTGTTATGCCAAAAATTGAAGTTAGTGTCTCTGTCTATCGTGCCGCGAAACTCCCGCCTCTTCAACCCGCGCCTTGTTAGCCCGAAATATTTAAGATATATCTTTGTCTCGTTGTGCTCCGACAACTCCCTCCATCTCAACCCGCGCCTTGCTATTTCTAAATTACAACGCGCACGAAAACTCCCACCTCCTGTGAAATCCCAACACGTGAAATGCCTGTGGTACGCATGAACCGAAAGAACCGCCTCAAATCGGTGGGGGGTACTTTCGTAACTTACCCCACATTTCGCACAAGCACGTTTCTAAGCCATGGTTCCCCACTGCCATCCCATCCGCCCACCCATTCGTACACCGAGGCCGCGAAAACCCGCGACGAAACCCCACACCGTGCTCCGTCCGCCACCCAGCCGGAGCCTCTTCCCTGACGACGTCGTCCACAGCAACACCTCGACGTCCCTCATCCATCGTACCGGATGAGGATCCGTCGTTGATCTCATCGTCCTGCCGGTTCAGCCACCCCATCCTCCACCTCCAAGGAGCTGCCCCGATGTTCCTCTCATCTTTCACGCCACCTCCATTCCCACACCACCGTCTTCACCTGCACCACCGGAAGAGCATCATCATCACCGTTTCCTCGGAAGAAGCTGTGGCCTAATCGACGCCACCAAAAGAGGTTGTACACTAATTGCCGCATTTTCTTCTTGATTCGATCTCACGGTGCTGCCGGCGCTCGGTCCCAAGCCGATACGACACGGCTCCATCCACGGCGGCATCGCCGACCACTTCCTCCATGGCGTCGCTCCCTCGGCGGCGACGTCCACGTCAGTAGGATCTGCTGCTGCTTTAGCTATCGCTCGCGCTGCTGCTCTACTCTTGCTCTCGGTCCCCTGCCTGGTCTGCTCTTGCTATTACTCTAGCTCGCGCTGCTGCTCTCGCTCTTGCTCTTGCTTGCGATGCTGCTCCGATTTGGCTACACTTCAGTCGACTGAATCGACTTTTGGGTCAGTCGATTTTCAAGGGGTGGGTTCGCCGGGGTGAAAGAAGAACCAGCCGCAGCGGGGAGGGGGGCTCACCGGAGAGGTACCCCACTATCTATCTTAGGGTTCAGGATGGGGGTGGTGGTCGCCGGCGGTGGTGGGGCGTTGGCGGGGTGGTGGCGTGGGGATCGCC
>NC_041391.1:210904987-210932921 GCF_002162155.2 Triticum dicoccoides | reverse complement strand
GAGTGTTTTCGGGGCGGGCGGGGGGCTGCTGTTTGGCCGGTGGTGGCTGGCGGCTCAGGGGGGTGTAGGTTGAAGATGAACCGTAGGCCCTTGATTTCGTATCCAACGACTGCAAAATCGACTGACCAGAGATGAAAAAGTGAGTCGACCGATGTGTAGCCTCACCTTGCTAGTGCGTTCAGTTTCGACAGCAAAATTCAGTTTCGACAGTTAGGTTCAGTTTCGACAGTTAAGTTCAGTTTCGACGGTTAAGTTCAGAGATGAGGGGCGGATGTATTTTACATCTAGAACTTTGTGGTTATGTATTTTACGTCATGTATTGGAGATGCTATTAGAATTCCACTCAGGTTAACGTTGTTCGTTGTCTCTCTTGTCCTGCTTCAGCCTCGGCGTCGTACAACTTACTGGAGCTGCTCCAACGACAAAACCCTCCATCACAGCGGAGCAGTACCTCGGCCTCCATCTCCAGACGCCTAAGATCTTCTTCCCCTCCTCCGACAGCAAAGTCAGCCGGAGCATCCTCACCGGCCAACCAAATCATGCTGAGATCGACATGGCTTCGGCAAAGAGGTTGTACACTTGTTGCATCTCTTTTTTACTCTACATGTTATATAAATTGTCCATTGAGCACTCGTAGTAACGGGAAATACGATTATTTTATCCTACTATATGACAAGCAGTGAGGTACCAGGCAACTTAGCTATCCGTGATGGACTCTCTTGAACGCCATCATTATATCATGCCATCATGTTTCCATCGACGGCATGTTTGTGATTTATGGCATGCCAACCACTTTAATAGACACATCGTATAGTTATATCGTGTCATCCTGTTTACATAGTCATCATATTTTGAAGTATGTCATTCTATCATGTTTAGTTAGCCATCATACATGTGAAATTGTGTCATGCTATCGTATTTAATTAGCCATCATATATGTGAAATTATGTCCTGCTATTCTGTTTGCTTAGACAACATAAATGTGAATTATTTCATGCCCTATTTTCTTCCCTACTATCCATTGCACCTATCTATCTTACAATGTCTGTACATTCAATTACTTTTCTTGTTTATCAGCCATTTCAATTGGAGGGAGTGATGGCAATATCTGTGGGAGTAAAAACACGGTCTTCAGAAAACATCGTGCTACCTGTCGATGCAGATAGAACCACGGTTGTACTTGCCCAAGAATCAGCCCCACCACACATAACCCACACTCATGCAGATTGTACCCCTACCCAGTTGGACAGAGAACCAGCTACACCCCTTCTAACCCCAACCCCAGCAAATAGACACCCAGTTCCCGTTGATACAGCACCGTCTCCACCACAGAGCACCCAAACACGAGCAGTTAGTAAGGCAACTACAGTGCCCAAATCACGAGGACCATCACTCTGAACCCGAAGTCAACACTTAAAGCAGAAGAACAATTGTTCTCAGGTCAGGTTCCGTAGCTTTGGTTCATACTACTTTGCTCTTGCATCACTGTATTTACTTATACCAACCAATTTCAAATTTGAAGGATGCAATTGAAACTCCAATGGCGCAACAGGTATGTTTTAAACCTGTTTCTTCAACGTGTTTGGTTGTTTGTTGTTGTAACTTGCTCTATGTTGATTTCAGTTTCAATTGAATAAACAGTTATGTTCTCATGCCTTGCACATTACAAGTGTTGTTATTGCTGTGTAGTTTCCCACACTTATATTCTGTCTATGCTGCTTTGTCTTAAATAGATATGATTCGAACTGTATCTATCTTGATTTGGCAACATAAACTAGAATGATATAGACCATACAGTGACCATACTACGTAGATATATGTTTGTTTCATGCTGTTATCCTGTCCACCTTACTACTGAACTGGTTTACCAAAATGAGTTTCATATACTACATTGTAAACCTGAGATGTGTTTGTTTGTTTCTCTTTTAGAACGCGGATAAAATATTGGAGAAGAGTACCCTGTTATGCAATGGTAAAGGAAGTAATGCAGATAAGGTTCAAGATAGTGAGACATCCCTGTTGGTCTCCAAGAAAGCTGATAAAAACTATATTGAGGACACCGAGAAAACCCCAAAGTCCTGTCTTGATGTAGTGCTCGAGTTACTGGCTACCACTGCTGGCACCAGCTCTTCGAACTCGTTGCCTGAATCAGTTTGGCTTCTTGAGTCTCAACTTCAAGTTGAAAGACATTGATTAGATGTTATGCGACAGGAAGCCGCACGACTGAGGAAGTCCCTGCAGAATTCAGATGCATACTTTCTGGTGCAACAGCAAGCGCTGGAGGACTTAAGCGCCAAACAAGAGAAAGCTAATAAGCTTCCTAAGCATCTTGCCAGCATTATGGGTACCCAGGATATTGTTTCTTGAGCTCTTCTGAAGTGGTTTCAGTTCTAGACTTGTTTTGCTGCGACGTTTATATGTTGTTGTGTTCCCTATATTTGCACTGGGGGCGAACTTTGATGCCCAGTGGATATAATATGTGTAATAGCCGTGATAGCCTAGTTTAAGTTGCTTGCTTATTTATTTCCTTGTTGTCTTGTTTATTTGTTTGCTTGTAGTCAGTGCAGTTCTTTTTCTGCGGTTTGCTAGTGGCTGCAATAACCTATTTTTAAAAACTAGGCCACAATAACCATGGGCTAATATTTACTGTAGTGACACTGGACCTACGGGCCGTAGAAACAGTGGGCCTTCTACGGGCCGTATAAATAGTGGGCCTTCTACGGGCCGTATAAACAGTGGGCCTTCTACGGGCCGCAGAAACAACGGGCCTTCTACGGGCCGTATCATCAATGGGCCTTATACGAGCAGTATGATCGATTGGCCAAACATGGGCCAATAACAGGCCGCATAATGGCCGTAAACGGGCTAGAGTTGGAATCGTCCATTCATGGGCCGACCATAATGGGCCATCGTTAATAGGCCATATTTCATGATGCTATGAAAACGGGCCAACATGTTAACGGACCACAAACGGGCCGACTGTAACCACGGGCTGAATTTGGCCCATAAGCAGAATATGAGAGTAACGGGCCGTAAGTAAACGAATGCTGGAAATGAGCCCAAGAATAAATGGGCTCTAAGAAGGCTGAAAGATAACATGGGCTGGAAACGACCCAACGGAATAACGGGCCCTTAATGGGTATAAAGTGATACACTGTTCATTACGGGCCAGTTTCACCACGGGCCGTTAATGGGTGTAAAGTAATAAACTGTTCATTACGGGCCAGTTTCACCACGGGCCGTTAATAGGCCAAGAGTTACATAGGGCCTCATATGGGCCGAAAGACATCATGGGCCATACATGGGCTAGAAGTGAAAACAGGCTGGAATCATATTGGGTGGCCCAGATGACGCTATTGGGCCTAATTCGGATAGGGCGTAATGGGCCTTGGGTTAGCGGGCTGTAAATGGGCTATATGCGAACAGGCCGTTAACAGGCTTTACATGGGCCGGCCCGCCATGTTTTGACCAAGTCAAACGGGCCGGCCTTTTCACAGGAATGGGCCTCTGTTGGGCTGAGCCATGTGTCGACGTATCATAGGCGCCTTCTGTCCAATGAGTGGATGACATCTGTCCCAACGGTGAGCCGACACGTGTTTCCTCCAGCCAATGATGATTTTACACGTGGAAAATCCCCATTGGTCGGGGCTGTTAACGGGTTATCGGATCCAAAACCGGACCCGATAGCTTAACAGCATTCCATTACGGTGGATGCCACGTGTCGGTCACCCTTGGCGAAAGCACTTCTGTGACACGCGATTTATCGTCATGGAAGTGGACACTTCCGTGATGATAATTTTGGTAATGTCATGGAACACTTCTACGACAGCACAAGTATGACTATCTTGATCCTGTCATAAATTTGTCATGGATGTACATGCATGACAAAAAATGTGACCAACTGTGACAAACACGTATCATCACGGAAGTGTATTTTTTTGGTAGTGAATACGTCGAAGACTAGACTAGGTGCCGGACGCGGCTTTTCATTTGCTTTCTGCAGTTGGCTTGTTCTCCCTTGTTCGAAACTTTATTGGAGTTGCTTCTAGTGTTGCTTGCCATTCCCTGCCCGTGATTCTTTGTCTCTGTTTTTCGCCTGGCTTAACCTCTCTGTCGCAAGCCTCGCGAGGGGGATGCACGGGCGCCCGCACGAGCACCTTCTTACCTAATTTTGTGAGGCCCCCACACTCAGGTTCACAGCGGGAGCACCCCTCCCGGTCCATTCCCCATGGGTATCGCGACGGAAACACATGACTTGAGCCGGCCACCCTCGTGGCAAAGGTTCGAAAGATATCCCCCCGTGAGGGAGTCCTGGATTAGGGGGTGTCCGGATGGCCGGACTAAGACCTTTGGACGGACTCCCGGACTATGAAGATACAAGATTGAAGACTCCGTCCCGTGTCCGGATGGGACTTTCCTTGGCGTGGAAGGCAAGCTTGGCGATACGATATGAAGATCTCGTCCCATTGTAACCGACTCTGTGTAACCCTAGCCCTCTCCGGTGTCTATATAAACTGGAGAGTTTTAGTCCATAGGACGAACAACAATCATACAATAGGCTAGATTCTAGGGTTTAGCCACTCCGATCTCGTGGTAGATCTACTCTTGTACTACCCATACCATCAATATTAATCAAGGAGGAGTAGGGTTTTACCTCCATCGAGAGGGCCCAAACCTGGGTAAAAACATCGTGTCCCTTGTCTCCTGTTACCATCCGCCTAGACGCACAGTTCGGGACCCCCTACCCGAGATCCGCCGGTTTTGACACCAACATTGGTGCTTTCATTGAGAGTTCCTCTCTGTCGTCGCCTTTAGGCCCGATGGCTTCTTCGCTCGTCAACCGTGATGCGGTCCGGGATGAGAATTTTCTCCCTGGACAGATCTTCATATTCGGCGGCTTCGCACTGCGGGCCGACTCGTTCGGCCATCTGGAGCAGATCGAAAGCTACGCCCTTGGCCATCAGGTCAGGTTTGGAAGCTTAAACTACACGGCCGACATCCGCGGGGACTTGATCTTCGACGGATTCGAGCCACGACCGGGTGCGCCGCACTGTCACGATGGGCATGATTTAGCTCTATCATCGGACAACACCCATAGCGTCGCTCAGGTGTCTGCTCCGACCATTAGCTCGGAGCCCACTACGCCAGTCGGGGATGGACGGTTGGACGTCGCCCCGGAAACTGCAATCTCTACGGCGATAGAGCCGGATACCAGCCTAGTCCCTCACAAGGCCCGTGACTCCAAGGTGACGGACTCCGATCCGGACTCCCTAAATCCCGCACCTCTTCCGATTAAGCCCGATTGGGCTCCGGTCATGGAGTTCACCGCCGCGGATGTCTTTCAGCACTCACCTTTCGGCAACATCCTGAATTCGTTAAAGTCTCTCTCTTTGTTAGGAGAGCCCTGGCCGGACTATGGCCAACACGGTTGGGATGCGGACGACGAATAAATTTGTAGCCCACCCACCACCCACTTCGTAGCCACTGTCGACGATTTAACCGACATGCTCGACTTCGACTCGGAAGACATCGACAGTATGAACGCCGATAAAGGAGACGATCAAGAACCAGCACCTATAGGGCTTCGGAAAACCACCTCATCATACGATGTATGCATGGTGGACACACACAACAGAAACGACAACGAGGACCAAAAGGATGCGGCCAGGGATCGCTCCCTCGAAAAACAATCAAAGCGGCGGCGTAAGCGCAAGGCCAAGCCCCACCTCGACAAAAACCCTGCCATAGAGTAGGGTGACTCAACGGACGATGAACATGCCGTCGAGCATCCGTCCAAGCAGGGCGGACAATCCGAACAACCAATCCCCGGGAAGGATAATAGCCCGGACGACCTCACACCAGACAAATTGCTGGAACATCAGAACCTCCACCAAAGGCTCGTCGCCACTGCACGTTGCCTGAAAAAGCAGAAGCGGAGGCTCAAGACAGCGGAGGATGCACTCAGGATCAGATGGGGCAAAGTACTCAATACCGCACACAAGTACGGCAGTAGTCGCCACACAAAGATCTATCCGAAGCAGAAACTACTACCGGAATTTGACGAAGAGGCCATAAAGCCCCCACAGTCAAAAAATAAGGAAGCCACAAGGTCGGATAGATGACCCTACAATCAATCTCACGCGTCAAAGGACGCCGCACTCAATATAGCGCGCGATCCGTCCAAGAATTCGCATCAGAAAACTGGCCCTACCAGATCCATCTATAGGCCAAGAAAGCAAGCTCCAATGAGTGATGCAACGCAAAAAATACCCGAAAATCACGGCACGCCTAAATACAGGGGCGCCGCACCCCCCTATGTTTTACCGATGAGGTGCTGGATCATGAATTCCCAGCCGGATTCAAGCCAGTGAACATAGAACCATACGACGGAACAATAGACCCTGGAGTCTGGATCGAGGACTACATCCTCCACAGACACATGGCCAGAGGAGACGACCTCCACGCCATAAAATACTTACCCCTTAAGCTCAAAGGGCTAGCCCGGCATTGGCTTAAAAGCCTTCCCGAAAACACCATGGGAAGTTGGGCAGTGCTTGAGGATGCTTTTCGGGCAAATTTTCAAGGGACCTATGTCCGGCCCCCGGACGCAGATGATCTGAGTCATATAACGCAGCAGCCCGGAAGCTCTGGAACAGATTCCTTATCAAAAAGAATCAGATAGTCGACTGTCCGGACGCAGAGGCCCTAGCAGCTTTCAAACATAGCATCCGAGACGAATGGCTCACCAGACACCTCGGCCAAGAAAAGCCGCGAACAATGGCCGCGTTAACAAGCCTCATGCCCCGCTTCTGTGCAGGAGAGGATAGCTGGTTGGCAAGAAGCAGCACCAGTGACCCGAATACGTCCGAACTCAGAGATGGGAATGGGAAGCCGCACCGTAACAAAGAACTGCGCCGGATAAAGGACAACAGCCCGATGAGCACGGCAGTAAACGCCGGATTCAAAAGCTCTCAGCAAAATCAGAAAAAGATGCCCCCCCAAAGACGATAGGGACGAGCTATCCAACCTCAACAAAATTTTGGACAAAATATGTCAAATCCACAGCACTCCGGGGAGACCTGCAAACCATAGCCACAGAGATTGTTGGGTCTTTAAGCAGTCCGGAAAGATCAACGCCGAACACAAGGGGCTCAACACACCAAGCGAAGATGACAATGCACCCCACGAGCAGATCACCGGAGAACAAAAGAAGTTCCCACAAGAAGTCAAGACAGTAAATCTACTTCATGTGACGAAGGGGAAGAATAGAACGACACCTACAACGACACGCGCCGTACAACCAGCCCCGGAGGAGCAACCCCACTGGTTGTTACAACCAATCACCTTTGATCATCTGGATTACTCTAGAGGAGACCAGAACGCAGGTTGGACTGCCTTGGTCTTAAATCCAATCATTAACGGACTCCAATTTACAAACGCCCTTATGGACGGCGGCAGCGACTTGAACCTGTTATATCAGGATACAGTCCGCAAACTCGGGGTAAACCCAGTCGCAATCCACCTCAGCAACACTTCCTTTCAAGGAGTAACGCCAGGTTCGGATACCCCAAGTATGGGTTCCCTTATGTTAGAAGTCACGTTCGAATCACCCGACAACTTCCGAAGCGAAAAGCTAACATTCCACATCACCCCATTCGTAAGTCGCTATCAAGCGCTACTGGGACATGAAGCTTTCGTCCGCTTTAACGCAATACCGCACTACGCATCCCTTACACTTAAAAAGCCCGGTCCAAAGGGCATCATCTCATTACAAGGGAACATAAATTGACCCCCAAAGTACGGGCAGGGGTGCGGTTGCCTAGACAGCCGCCCAAAAATCCATCCCTACTATCCCGGACACGCCTCGACGAGTCCGGCGTCAATATGCTTAAATTACCGCATACCCTCGTGCAAGGGGCTCCGTGTGCTCACGCCCGAAGACAATACGGCCCAACTCTTGCTCCAACTATATTTTGTTTATTTCGATATAGATTTCTCGCACGCTTATTTTTTACTAAGTTCCTCTCTTTCGCAGACGAGCATCGTGCTACGCCCGTCCAGGATACGGTACGATGGAGACACAGGCGCAGACATGCAGCAGGGACCCGTTCCAAGGATTCTTTTCAGATTAAGACCCTACGTAAACCTTTTTTACTGTCTTTTGTTGATAACATCCCCCGGTTTTCTCTATAGCCGAGGAGGAGGCTGGCGTCTTGGCATGTGGCCACGCCAGAATTTTTGCACATACCTGGACACTAGGGGCTTTTTTACCAAGGGCTCTATTTCGGCCCGTCTTCATAAAGACCGAACACCTTAGGGAGTGTTCGGCGTCGCGAGTTTGACCCTATATGCATCAGCTCCGAATCATGTCTTTGGTCAAATGTTGGGTTTACCCGGCCCTGTGTTTTGCTGCCTTACGTTCCGTTATATCGGCTAACGCGGCACCAGGAGAACTACTGCGATTGTGCCCCGATTCGACCGCGTGAGCACCTCTGTAGAGAAAGCCGAAAACTGACTATCATGATATAGCGAGAGACTGGTCAACCACTCGATGACTTTCAGAATCTTTAGGATTCCCCCGCATTAACGAAGGGCCGCTTCCCGTTCAGGCACACTCGCGCCCCGAATTCGAGCGAGCGCGGTGCCCCTAGGGGCTATTCAGTAGTCCCACTGTCAAACTCCTATGGCTAAGTGAAAGTGATAAAGCATTATAGTCCGGTTGCCTAGTTCGCCGCGCCACCACCTCCTTTATAGGACCAAGACGTTGGATTAAGTGTGAACATGCACCTTTTTGCAAACACCCCCGCATTCTATGTGTGGGGGCTGAAGCCAACGACGGCCATCTTTCAGGTTATATACAAATATATACATTAAACGGCCGCACAGGAGGCATCATGATTCTTGCAAGCACAAGTATAAAAAAAGCTTTTTTCATAAAAACACAATTCGTCTTACAAATAGTATAAGCTATTCGAACACAACATCCTTCGAGCACTGCGACTCTATTATACGAGCGCCAGGAAGAACTTCCTCAAAATAGTGCTTGGCAGGTACTCGGCTTTCGTCCGAATCTTGGGACGCAACAATACTGGCCTTCATATCTGCCCAGTATGTCTTGACACGGGCAAGAGCCATCTGTGCGCCCTCTATGCATGCCGTCCTCTTCATTGCATCAGCATGCGGCACCGAACCAAGAAATTGCTGCACCAAGCCAAAATAACTCTTCGGCTGCGGCTTCTTCAGCCACAGACGACTCGCAACATATTTCATGGCGAGTCCGGATAATCTGTTCAGCTCCACCCAGGCGGCTAAACGGTCGGAGACTGACAGTGGGCATTCTGGATTGTGGTACTGTGACCAAAAAAGCTCTTCCAATTCATGGTCACCTCGGTTGCGGAAGTGTTCGGTCGCGTCCGCCGCACTTGCGGCCAAATCTAGATAAGCGTTGTCCGAACTCCACTGCCGGTCTAATGGAGCATACTTGGGGTCTCCGAACTTCATCCGCAACATATAAGGCTTTCCAGCCGTGATATCTCCGGCCTGACGCAGCTCCTCCTTCATCGCTCTCATTGCAGAGCGAGTATCCTTGGCTTCGGCAGTGATCTTTTCAAGATCCTTCTGAGCCGCCCTATCTTCTTGTTCAAGCAATCTACAACGGTCGGTAGCATCCCTCAATTTTATGGCCATCTCGGCCATTTCCTTCTTGCTCTGGCAGTGAGCAGCCTGTTCGGCTTTTAGCTCTTCAGCCGCTTTAACGGCAGCCGCATCACTCTTCCTTGTTTGCTCCTTTGCTCGGGCAAGTTCCGCCCGAAGGTTCTCCACGGCAGCAGCACCATCTACATAAAACATATATAAGTCCCGAGTATCAAGCCCCTATTGCTGGGTGTCTTTTGAACATACCTTGAGCCTCGTCTAGCCGCTTATGTACAAGCGCGATGTTGGCATCTGCTATGGCAAGTTGCCGCTTCAGTTCGGCATATTCATCAGTCCGGCTAGCCACCGAACGCCTCGCCACCTTCATGGAATAGGCGGCACATTATACCTGGGGTTATAATCCTCTGTGCGTCGTCACTCGTGACGACACACAGAGTCTCAGGGGCTACTACTCATACATGGCACATTTAATATGCGGCTCTGCCAAAAGATACACCTTTTTACATGCCTCAAAGCCTGCTAGTAAACTCCTGGCAGCCTCGTACAATCCGCTTTCCGCGGATGAAATCCTTCCAATCACTATATCCATCAACATACGGTGTTCTTCTGAGATGGACGCCCCACTAAGCAGATGCTTCAGCCCCTCCGCCGGCGCGCAAGAGGGTGGTGGACTAGTCTGATGACCTTTCCCAGGGTCCGGACTTGAAAAAGCCCTCCGGGACGATACCTCGGGGTCGCCAGCCTCGTAAGACGGTGGAACAAGGGGAGGCGTTTCGCTCTCTATCATCTCGGGACGAAGATCCCCTGAAGATGAGCTCTGCTGAGAAGGGTTGAGATCCGAACTGCAAGATAATGTTTAGGTTATTTTCCTCAGGAATAAAACATGAATGTGATTCATTATGGAACCCCTCCCTTCACTTACGCCACGGGGGAGAGCGTGTCCCCTTTAGGGGGCGATTCGGTTGAAGCGTTCTCCGGTGCCGAACCCTCTGATGAAGATTTCTTTCCCCGTTTTGAGGTTATCACCTCCGGGTCTTCAGAGGCAGTCCTTTAGTTTCCCTGGTTGGGAGAATTTTCGATTCTTCCCTTCCTAACGACCTCCTTTGTGGAGGTGGTAGCTCCTTGGTTCCCCCCTTCACTTTCCGCCAACGGCGCGGCCTCCAGCATCCTGGTCAGCATGGGATTCGGCACGGTCTCGGGCAGGGGGGCTGGACACCTGATAAGCTTTGCCTTCGCTATCCACTCCTGTTCAAAGGGCAACTCTGCTAAAGGGTAGATTTGATAAAAATATGGATGGTATGTGCAAATACGGGGCTACTTACTTTAGCATCCGGGCGGTTGCAGCTCATACCAGCGTCCTCGGACAAATCCGGACACCTTGCTTGTGATCCGAAGAACAATTTGTAAATCTCCATGGGTGTCATTCCCATGAAGTGTTGTAGGACCCGTGGTCCCTCAGGATTGAACTCCCACAAGCGAAGAGGTCGACGTTTGCAGGGCAGTGTGCGGCGAATCACCATGACTTGCGCAACCACGGTCAGATTTATATCTCTTTCTAGGAGATCTCGAATACGGCCCTGCAACAAGGGCACGTGTTTTGGCGGCCCCTAGATAAGTCCTTCATTAACCCATGATGCCAGCCGTGGTGGGGGACCCGAGCGAAAAGTCGGCGGTGCCACCCATGTGGTGCCCCTAGGGGCTGTGATGTAAAACCAGTCCCGTTGCCATAAGCTGAGCTCCTCTTGAAAAGATCCTTCGGGCCATGGAGCGTCGTCCATCTTGCTTATTATAGCCCCTCCGCACTCAGCGTGCTGCCCCTCGATCACTTTCGGTTCCACTTTGAAGGTGTTTAGCCACAATCCGAAGTGAGGGGTGATATGGAGGAAAGCCTCGCACATGACAATGAATGATGAGATCTGAAGGATGGACTCCGGATCTAGGTCGTGGAACTCTAGCCCGTAGTAAAACATAAGCCCCCTCACAAAGGGATCTATCGGGAAGCCTAGTCCCTAAAGGAAATGAGATGCGAACACCACGCTTTCACCAGGCTGGGGGCGGGAATAGCTTGCCCTTGAGTAGGCAGTCTATGTGAGATTTCGCCGGTTAGATACCTGGCATCTCTTAACTTTCGCACATCTTCTTCCGTAATGGAGGAAGGCATCCACCGGCCTTGAGGGTCGTAGCCGAACATCTTCGAAGGTCCGAAGCGCCTAAAACTAGAGCTTTGGGTGTTGGAACTCGAAGCAAGGGGCGGATTTAATTGGTTTAAGAACAAGGTGGCCGGGCCTTGGTTCCTTTATAAAGGAGGTGAATACCAAGAGCCCTCCCCGTAACCGTTTGAGACTCGCTTTCAATTAGGGAGTCATACCTGAGTCACGGTTGGGTTACCCACGCCCGTATTGATAAGAATCCCGGAATAAGGGGACACAATCTCTGCTTTGACAAGATGTGCCAAGGAAACCGCCTCGCTAAACGCGCTAAGGTGGAACAATAAAATGAATAAAAGCCGGGCCGTGGCATGATGTCATGCCGCGGCATACGTCAGCAGATCCAATTGATACAAATGTCATTCTCTCTACGGTAGAACGTGGAACTTATTTTTCAGAGCCGGACACTACCTTGGTGTTCAACATCTTCTAGGAAATATTCGGAGGAGGAACCCGCCTTGCAATGCCGAAGACAACTTGCGCGCCGGACTCGTCGTCATTGAAGCCTGGTTCAGGGGCTACTGAGGGACTCCTGGATTAGGGGGTGTCCGGATGGCCGGACTAAGACCTTTGGCCGGACTCCCGGACTATGAAGATACAAGATTGAAGACTCCGTCCCGTGTCCGGATGGGACTTTCCTTGGCGTGGAAGGCAAGCTTGGCAATACGATATGAAGATCTCCTCCCATTGTAACCGACTCTGTGTAACCCTAGCCCTCTCTGGTGTCTATATAAACCGGAGAGTTTTAGTCTGTAGGACGAACAACAATCATACCATAGGCTAGATTCTAGGGTACCACTCCGATCTCGTGGTAGATCTACTCTTGTACTACCCATATCATCAATATTAATCAAGCAGGAGTAGGGTTTTACCTCCATCGAGAGGGCCCGAACCTGGGTAAAAACATCGTGTCCCTTGTCTCCTGTTACCATCCGCCTAGACGCACAGTTCGGGACCCCCTACCCGAGATCCGCCGGTTTTGACACCGACACCCCGGATAATTTTTGCAGGCCTCAAGATGCCCGATGAGCTCAGGCAGGTACCTCGCGAGGAGAAAACTGTGGCAAGTCCCTCGAGCTAAGTTGTTCCTACTCACAAGCACACGGCCGCAACACCACAACATTGCATGGGAATAATGGAAATAGCATAATAATTAAAGGCAATAGTCCAGCATGCCCCCCGGGGCTCCATACTTCTCTCTCTCTCTCTATGCAGGAAAAGAAGGAAAACAAAATAAACGTGGCGTGCCCGGCGATGGCTCATGAGGGGAGATTCACACCACCCTCCTGAGCTCAATCAAACTCCTCCTCACGCTTCATCGAGGCACGACGACGGGATGACCCGCTACCACCCTCGAAGTGAGCACGGCGGCGCGGTGGTTGATCGCGGCCACACCTGGAGGAGCTGTCACCAGAGGGGGAGCCGCTGAAGCTTGGCGAGCTGCGGGCGCCACCAGCGGCGGGCTCGCCTTCGTACTCGTGGCAGCCGTCGCCAAGTCCCAGCACTTGGTCACCGTCATCATCTTCAGGGCAGCACCCGACACGGCCGCCGTCTTCTCCAAACACCCTCACGTAGACGGTCGCGTGGCCGTCAAACTTGAAGTGCAGGGTGCACCGCCGGCCCAGGCCGCGCGCGTGGGCAAACATATGCTGATACGTCTCCAACGTATCTATAATTTTTGATTGCTCCATGCTACTTTACCTACTATTTTCGACTATATTGGGCTTTATTTTCCACTTTCATATTATTTTTGGGACTAACCTATTAACCGGAGGCCCAGCCCAGAATTGCTGTTTTTTTGCCTATTTCAGTATTTCGAAAAAACAGAATATCAAACGGAGTCCAAACGGAATAAAACCTTCGGGAACGTGATTTTCTCACAGAATGTGATCCAGGAGACTTGGACCCTACTCCAAGAAGTGCCAAAGGCGGTCACCAGGGTGGAGGGCGCGCCCTCCTACCTCGTGGGCCCCCTGTTGCTCCACCGACGTACTCCTTCCTCCTATATATACCTACGTACCCCCTTCAGATCAGAACAGGAGCCAAAAACCTAATTCCACCGCCGCAACCTTCTGTATCCGCGAGATCCCATCTTGGGGCCTGCTCCGGAGCTCCGCCGGAGAGGGCACCTACCACGGAGGGCTTCTACATCAACACGATAGCCTCTCCGATGAAGTGTGAGTAGTTTACTTCAGACCTTCGGGTCCATAGTTATTAGCTAGATGGCTTCTTCTCTCTTTTTGGATCTCAATACAATGTTCTCCCCCTCTCTTGTGGAGATCTATTCGATGTAATCTTCTTTTTGCGGTCTGTTTGTTGAGATCGATGAATTGTGGGTTTATGATACAGCTTATCTTTGAACAATATTTGATTCTTCTCTGAATTCTTTTATGTATGATTGAGTTATCTTTACAAGTCTCTTTGAATTATCGGTTTGGTTTGGCTAACTTGATTGGCAGTTCTTGCAATGGGAGAAGTGTTTAGCTTTGGGTTCAATCTTGCGGTGTCCTTACCCAGTGACAGAAAGGGTTGCAACACACGTATTGTATTGTTGCCATCGAGGATAACAAGATGGGTTTTTATCATATTGCATTAATTTATCCCTCTACATCATGTCATCTTGCTTAAGGCGTTACTCTATTTTACTTAATACTCTAGATGCATGCTGGATAGCGGTCGATGAGTGGAGTAATAGTAGTAGATGCAGAATCGTTTCGATCTACTTGTCTTGGACATGATGCCTATATACATGATCATACCTAGATAATCTCATAATTATTCGCTTTTCTATCAATTGCTCAACAGTAATTTGTTCACCCACCGTAGAATACTTATGCTCTTGAGAGAAGCCACTAGTGAAACCTATGGCCCCCCGGGTCTATTCTCATCATATCAATCTCCACTACTTTATTTACTTGCCTTGTTTTTACTTTCTTTTTTACTTTTTACTTTGCATCTCTATATTAAAAATACCAAACATATTATTTATCATCTCTATTAGATCTCACCCTCGTAAGTGACCGTGAAGGGATTGACAACCCCTAATCGCGTTGGTTGCGAGTAGCTATCATTTTGTGTAGGTACGAGGGACTCGTGTGTGATCTCCTACTGGATTGATACCTTGGTTCTCAAAAACTGAGGGAAATACTTACGCTACTTTACTGCATCATTCTCTCCTCTTCGGGGAAATCCAACACAGTGCTCAAGAGGTAGCAAGAAGAATTTCTGGCGCCGTTGCCGGGGAGTTTGCGCAAAAGTCAACCATAGCAAGTGTCGGGGATATACCCCGCGGTATGACCCGGCCGGAGTTATGACCCGGCCGGACGTGGCGATTCACCAGAAGACCCGGCTGGAGCTAGGTGACTCACTGGTGATCTGCCTGGACATGGCGGTTTAAATATAACCCGCCTAGACATTATGACTCACTGGAGACCCGGCGGGCGGGTGAAACGGACGACAAGGCCCAAGGCCCAGTAGGCCGGTTCATGTGATGGTGGGCCGACTTAAGAAGAAAGGTGTAAGGAATATTTCCCTTACAAGGAATCAAGACCTGGACTTGTATCCGGCTTGTAGTAGAAGATAGGCTAGTCCTAGTCCTACTAGGACTCCACATGTAACCCGCCCCTCTAACTTATATAAAGAGGGACATGGCTCCCCAAAGAGGGACAAGCAACAAGAAACAATATCTAGGGCTAGACACAAGGAGAGAGCCGGCTTATGGTGACTCCCTCATGATCATAATGAGACCTAGCCATAAACAACATGTAGGGTTATTACCGGATGATGTTTCCCGAGGCCCGAAGCTGTCTAAATCCCTGTCTTGTGTGTTGATTGCCTCGCGTCTCTCGATTCCGACCAACCCCTTCAAGCTACCGCATAGATGCGTTGTCCTCACGACTAAGTCCTCACACTAAGGACATCTGACGTGTTAATTCCACGACAGTTGGCACCCACCATGGGGCACGCGCACGGTGGTGTTGAGTTCTTGAAGGGAGCTCTTCAGGGATCAAGAAAGTCGTGGTAAGATTGGATGAAGAAGCACTCGCGTGGAGTAATCACAGGATAACCCAGCGTGGGATAACTCGCACTTGATCGGATTGACATGGAGCAGTCATGCAGTAAGCCGGCAAATTTACCATTTATGAGCCGGATTATGATTAGCTTTGGAACAGCATATACGAGGTTGAGATCCGGAGAAGCTAGGGTTTGCGTTGATTTGCGCCAGTAAGTTGCCAAGCCCGACCGTAGGGAAAAAGAAATCTGGGTTATCACAAGTTTTACGCACCACGATCCGTTCTGCTGTCTGTTCTGCTGCAACCCCGTCAATCCAGCGCTTTCCAGTTGCATGGCAGTTATTATACCTGTGAAGAAAATCAGGTCCGAATACTACTGGACTACAAGGAGCAAACTTACTATTTGGAATATTAAATTGCTGGTTCCCTTTAGTACGTGGGATCACAAGTATCAAGTCCCGATGGAAATCCCAGCCCACGTCTGAGTCGCCGTGTGGCCTCGGCTTGGTCGCCCCACCTGCTCTGCGCCTGGGGCGTTCCGCCTTGTCCTGTTGGAGGAGTTATGCTGCGACCGTCGTGTCAGATCAATCCGTATCAGCCTGCGCGTGTGTGAGTAAGGGTCAAATCCCGAGTACTACTTCGCTGCTATTGTTCGTGACCCACAAAGTACTTGAGTACTGTCCATGAGAGTAATCTATCCAGCAAGATCCAGAGTTTGTTTTTTAATCATTGTTTTGATCAAGTCCCAGCCAGCCCTTGTTTTGATCAAGTCAGCAACTAGTATTAGTACTAGTACGTGAAACTACTAGTAGTATTGATTCAATTTTTCAATTACCAAAGCGAAGACCACGACCCGATCTGTTCAACTGGGACCGACCCGGCAACAGCCACGACCAGGGAAGCAAATTATCAATGGATTCGGACTCCTCTGTTTAACTCGCCATCTTCCTCTGTACGGCGAGTCGCCGCCTTGCCGGTCAGTCCCGTTTGCGAGCCGCCCTGGAGCAGGCTCCTACGGCTTCACCTGCGCCACCTCCATCATGCCCGTCGTAGCTCAACTGTGTTGAACTGACCCGGCATTTCCATGCCTCTGCTTGAGCTGTTTTCTGAACTAGTGTCACACAAGAAGCATCAATGCAAGCTTTCTAGTATGGACAAGCCGGCCAGAAGAAAAAGTCATGCATGAAACAACTTGAGAAGTATTAATGATGTTCCAAACTAATAAGGACTGAATGGAATGCACATCATCAGATCAACTGAGCATCTGCTATCTTTTTTGGTTAATAAAAATACCAAGTGATATCCTTCCAATTTATTTTTTATCAGTGCTTGTTAAATTTTTTGTGAAACAACAACTCTGCCATATAGTGTTGTCATCTGCAGGACAAAGTTATTTATTACAAAGCTGGTGTTATACCACGGGGGCACAACACGTGTTAGCAACTTTTTGCACCGACGTTCGTCTGTGCCTTGCTACTCGAAGGACATGTGTATGAGCCGCTGCCCCCGTGGTCTGGGTTACATCAACTCACCGGGACCACACCTGCAGTCGGTTCATCTGACCGTGCCCGCGCTGACTCAACCATCCACGCGCACGACCGACTCGTTTGTCCGCATGGCTTACAATGTCGTGGCCGACTCACGCGTCCGCTTCGTCCTCTAAATGTCGTAGGTTGACTCCGACATATATATCAAGAAATCAAAGCCATGTCTGCTCACGCAAGCTGTCCAATGGACATATGTGAGCCGCACCCACTGCGTTGAGCCGCCCCTGTCACGTTGAATGGATCATCCATCATCCGAACAAAATAGGTGATATCCATCTAAGTTTATTAGCACATGTTGTTTTTATCAAAGAGCAAGTTTAGTTTTGCCTTGGTCTGCAATATTGTTTATGCAGGGCGATTATTTGTGACAAAAAGTGATATTATACCGCGAAGATGGAGGCACGCCAACATCTTTCGGCACAGGTGGTCTTCGTTACTCAACGAACTCCCGCACCGGCTTACAACGTCGTGGCCGTCTCTCGCGACCACGCCGGCTTACAACAAGGAGGACAAGTTGCCCATTCGCACCGGCTTACAACACCACGACAGGTTCATCTGTTTATGCCGCCTCTGTTGTTACGGTCGTCTTTACCGTCCGTCTCTCGCGACCACGCCGGTTTATAACAAGGAGGACAACTTGCCCGTCCACACCGACTTACAACGCTATGGCCGGTTTATCTGTCTGTGCCGCCTCAGATGTTGCGGTCGTCTTTACCGTCCGTCTCTCATGGCCTGGTCTACATCAACACATCGGGCCGCACCTGTCTGCATGAGTTGTTTATTGAGTATGAGCAAGTCACTACTTGGGAAGCCCGGTTTTCTTCCAACAAATTAGAGGCAATTTATCATCTATTATCAGCCACCGTCTGCACTGGATGGCTCAATGGGCAGGCGCACAAGTCGCCGCCACTGCGGTTTGGTTAACTTCAAACAACCAGTTGGAAGGAACCATTGGCCGAGTTGCTGACACGGTTCATATGGGATCATTTATAACCCGCCACAGTCACCTCAACCTTCTGTGGATTCACATCGCGTTATCAACGCCAATGATATACACCTTCTGCTATGGTCAAATATGGAGAATCTCAAGACAACTCTTCGAGTCATCTTGAGACTCGGGGGCTACAATGGTATGGCCCGGCAAAATCAGCCAGGTTCAATGAATTAAGAACTCCGGGTCAGTGAAGGGAAGATAACCCGGCCCTGGAGACTACTGCTTTATTGGCGAGACTGCTTTATTGGCGAGTATTTTAAAGCCGTCAGAAAAATTTCTGGTTCAAAATGAAGATTCCGGTTTAAAATACAGCTCAAGAGACATCTCTCTCCCGCAAAGCTTTAAAGCCCTCAAAACCGGTTCAACATCCGGATCAAGGTAAATTTGTCCCTTACAAAGCTTTTGAGGTCTCAATATCCGGTTTAAGAATTTCCGGTTCAAAAAAGAATTAATCTCTCGCAAGTTCGAGTTCTCAGAAAAAATTAAAGGTTGCCAAAAGAACTTGCTGCCATGATGCGTGGTTCAAACTTGGGTATCCTGCCTTATGGCTTATCTTATTATGATCACTTGGGGGCTTCTTGCTCATCAGGCATAGCTATTAGTACCCTCTTGATCGGCGTAATGCCAAAACTTATATGATCACTTGGGGGCTTCCTATTCAAACATAGGTCGTATTCGAACCAAAGAGAACATAGCTGTCGATACCCTCTTGATCGGCATACTACCAAACCCACTAGGGGGCTTCTTGATCATATCTGAATCATAGCTTAACCCCGTTGGGTCTGACGTGAGTCGTATTCGAACCATCGTCATTAAACAACTCTTATGGTCACTTGGGGGCTTCCTGTTCATACATAGATCGTATTCGAACCAAAGAGAACATAGCTGTCGATACCCACTTGATCGGCATCGCTAAAGCCACTGGGGGCTATATGATCGTATTCGAATCTTAGCTTAACCCCTTTGGAACGGTTTACTGATCGTATCCGAATCAGAAGCCTCAAAAAGTTTTATTCTATCTCTGGTAAAGTTTATTGTAGCCACAATTACTTAACTTGAGACCTTTTGGGGATTATATCTCAAATGTATATAAGTGTTTTATGATTAACCCGGCCTGACTTTTGACTATAAGTCACCAGCTTATGACAACCATCATTTATATGGAAGCATTGGCTTCTAAGGATTGGGTTATCACCCTTACTACACAGGTCATGTAAACCGGCAGTACGAATTCAATATTACAGTGGTTATATGTGAGGTATTATGACCCGCCCTGCGGTAAACCGCCAATGGTTCTTGTGATCTACTTGTGGGCAGGATAAGACTACATTTGGGTGGTTACCCACCCTGGTTTTTGACGATAAGTCGCCAGGGCATATGTTGTTTAAACTCTTTGCAGGATTTGCAGAAATATGACATATAAATGATTAAAGCTCATTACCAAAGTTGATGCTTCAAAATGATGATCCGTTCTGGATTTTTCTCAAAGGCTATAAGCCGCCAGGTTATAAAGATTCTGGCTTACAATGGAGGCGTATTAAATCGCCATCAGCCAAGAGCCGCCGAGTATTTAAACTCCGGATTTACTTGTCAACCGATGAGGTATTCAAATCTTTAATAGCCAAAACTGGCTGGATTTTCATGATGATATTGAATGATTGAGGTTTTCATACCGGATTATATTATTTAAATCTCGAATAGCCAACATGGCTGGATTTCTATTGTGATTATCAATAACCAATGCTATGATTGAGGTTTTCA
This sequence comes from Triticum dicoccoides, assembly GCF_002162155.2. Classification (NCBI taxonomy): domain Eukaryota; kingdom Viridiplantae; phylum Streptophyta; class Magnoliopsida; order Poales; family Poaceae; genus Triticum; species Triticum dicoccoides. The sequence goes on along the minus strand of NC_041391.1, from coordinate 210,912,745 downwards.
AAGTTGCTTTAGTGCAACGGCTATTATTTTTATCAATGGATATGATTTATTCTACAATGGAAGGAATAGTCCCGAGTCGCTGCAGGCTTACGACCCAGCACTTGGGGGCTATATTATTCAGATTGGGATTATATCAAATATGCAATTCCCATGTCACTGCCAGCATGCACCATGGCACTTGGGGGCTAATGTAAAGTCATTTTTTGATCAACTTATTGAAGACCCGACTCATCCCATTGTAATGAGCCGGCCCTTGGGGGCTACCAATTGCTCCTGTCAAAAATTCAAGGTACACAAGCATTAATCCATTATATTGAACAGTCCACTATTTAGTTGGTGGAGTACAAAGCTCTTAACCTTGTGGACGTGGGTTCAAGCCCCATGGTGGAGACTATATTATATGATGTTATTATCAATTATATACAAAGTCCCAGGTTCCTGCAAGCATGACAACCCGGCACTTGGGGGCTACAACATGTGTGGAATATTCAGTTTATATGATTGAGACGAATAAACCGGATTTCTTCAAGGTTGCAACATTTATTAGAGAAAGTCTTAAACCATCACTTTGTTCTGCTCAAGACTTGGGGGCTACAGGTAATATGGATATAAGGGAGAAAGAATCTTCAAATTATCAGTTTTGAGCAAATCAGGAGGATCAATTACATAAACCGGTGTCAACAACAATTATGACCAGACATCGTCTGTTTTATAATCAGGCAGTTTTTGGTAATGATAAACCGGCAAGTTTTACATCTTCAAGCCGGCTGAATATCAGATGAGTATTTGAAGACCAAAATTATTTAACCCGGCGCCTTGGAAGCCGACTCATGTGGATTATTCTTCACAATATTTTTCTGTGAGAAACCAACATCAGCAAATTGAGTATGAAGCTAGCTTATTTTACCCGGATTTTCTAGATGAAGGAAATGACAATTGGACTTAAGGATAATCAGGTCCTGTCTCAGGAGAATATTTAACCCGGAGCGCAAGGAAGTAAGGATGATCAGGTGCCGGCTTAGAAGAATTTTTAACCCGGAGCACAACCTGTCAAAGTTGTTCTGGTGTTTATTTTGCAGGATCAGTTTAACATGGATAAATCCAAATTAAACTGGGGGCTAATGTCGGGGATACACCCCACGGTATGACCCGGCCGGAGTTATGACCCGGACGGACTTGGCGATTCACCAGAAGACCCGGCTGGAGGTAGGCGACTCACTGGCGATCTGCCTGGACATGGTGGTTTACATATAACCCGCCTGGACATTATGACTCACTAGAGACCCGGCGGGCGGGTCAAACGGATGACAAGGCCCAAGGTCCAGTAGGCCGGTTCATGTGATGGTGGGACGACTTAAGAAGAAAGGTGTAAGGAATATTTCCCTTACAAGGAATCAAGACACAGACTTGTATCCGGCTTGTAGTAGAAGATAGGCTAGTCCTAGTCCTACTAGGACTCCACATGTAACCCGCCCCTCTAACTTATATAAAGAGGGGCAGGTTCCCCAAAGAGGGACAAGCAACAAGAAACAATATCTAGGGCTAGAAACAAGGAGAGAGTCGGCTTACGGTGACTCCCTCATGATCATAATGAGACCTAGCCACAAACATCATGTAGGGTTATTACCGGATGATGTTTCCCGGGGCCCGAAGCTGTCAAAATCCCTGTCTTGTGTGTTGATTGCCTCGCGTCTCTCGATTCCTACCAACCCCTTCAAGCTACCGCATAGATGTGTTGGACTCACGACTAAGTTCTCACCCTAAGGACATCTGACGTGTTAATTCCACGACACCTAGTACCCATCACAATCCCTATCTCTCGCATTACATTATTGGCCTCTCGTTTTCCTCTCCCCCACTTCACCCTTGCCGTTTTATTCGCCCTCTCTTTCCCAACCTCCTCCTCTCTTTCTCTTTTGCCTTTTTCTCGTTTGCCTTTGCTTGTGTGTTGGATTACTTGTTACCATGGCGAATCAAACAGAACTAAGGGATTTCTCCCGAGTTCTAGTGCCATGGACAACCTATCTATCCTTTCTAAGCTCATAAACAATGATGCTACAGAAAGACCCACCGGGATCATTAATGAGAATTTAGATGATTTTGATGATGATGACTCCGGAATCTTTCGCTATTTACTTGATGAATCTTTAAAAGATTCTTGGGATAGGTTATTAAGGATTTGGGCTAGCTATGTGCCACAATATCAAATCGATGTTTACCTAAAAAGTTTCTATGTTGGCTTGCCCGCCTCTTTCAAACAAGTTCTAGATTCTATTTTTGAAGAAGGTTTTCCTGAAGGGGATGCTATAGATACCTATGAAAACATGAAAACTATATTTGGGCACCCCTTAAATGATAAAGTTGAATCAACTACTCTCTTGTTCTTTTATCAAAAGGAAATTATCAAAGAGATGAAGTCTAGCTTAGATGCAAATTTCCGTAACATGCTTAATCTCACCTCATCCATTAATGGCAATGTTCTTAATCTGAATAGAAGGATGAATGACTTAGAAAGGAAAGCCTCTCTTGCTACTTACACATCAAGTGCCAAAAATGGCAAAACCTAGATATATCTTCGCTTTTATGCCTAGCTAGGGGCGTTAAACGATAGCGCTTGTTGGGAGGCAACCCAATTTTATTTTGTGTTCTTTGTTTTTGTTCCTGTTTAGTGTTAATTTTTTTTTCTACTTTTTATTTAGATGTGGTTTTATGTTTTAATTAGTGTTTGTGCCAAGTAGAACCTATGGGATAAGCTATGATGATAGTTGATTTGATTCTGCTGAAAAACATAAACTTTGCGCTCACGAGAAAACATTCAATAAATCACAGGAACGTTCTTTTGCGTTGATTCCTTTTTCTACTGATCAATAAACAAATTTTCCAGTACGTCCTATTTTCATAGATTTTTTTGAGTTCCAGAAGTTTGCGTTAGTTACAGATTGCTACAGACTATTCTGTTTTTGACAGATTCTGTTTTTTGTGTGTTGTTTGCTTATTTCAATGCATCTATGGCTAATAAATTAGTTTATAAACCCTAAGGAAGTTGGAATACAGTAGGTTTAACACCAATATAAATAAATAATGAGTTCATTACAGTACCTTGAAGTAGTCTTTTGTTTTCTTTCACTAATAGAGCTCACGAGATTTCTATTGAGTTTCGTGTTGTGAAGTTTTCAAGTTTTGGTTGAATTCTTTTGATGGATTATGGAACAAAGAGTGGCAAGAGCCTAATATTGGGGATGCCCATGGCACCCCCAAGATAATACAAGGACACCAAAAAGTCAAAGCTTGGGGATGCCCCGGAAGGCATCCCCTCTTTCGTCTACTTCCATCGGTAATTTACTTGGAGCTATATTTTTATTCACCACATGATATGTGTTTTGCTTGGAGCGTCTTTATTATTTGTGTCTTTGCTTGTTAGTTTGCCACAATCATCCTTGCTGTACACACCTTTTGAGAGAGTCATACATGATTTAGAATTTGCTAGAATACTCATTGTGCTTCACATATATATTTTGAGCTTGATATTTTTGCTCTAGTGCTTCACTTAGATCTTTTAGAGCACGGTGGTGGATTTGTTTTAAAGAAACCATTGATCCCTCATGCTTCACTTAGATTATTTTGAGAGTCGTTAACAGCATGGTAATTTGCTTAATGTTAATATACTTGGTATTCAAGATATGTGAAACTTTCTTTTGAGTGAATTGAATACTAAGATAAGTTTGATGCTTGATAATTGTTTTGAGATATGGAGGTGATAATATCAAAGCAATGCTAGTTGGGGTGATCATGAATTTAAAGAAAGCTTGTGTTGAAGTTTGTGATTCCTGTAGCATGCATGTATGGTGAACCGCTTTGTGATGAAATCGGAGCACAATTTTATTTATTGATTGTCTTCCTTATGAGTGGCAGTCGGGGACGAGCGATGGTCTTCGATGGTCTTTTGCTACCAATCTATCCCCCTAGGAGTATGCGTTTAATGCTTTGGTTTTTGATGACTTATAAATTTTTGCAACAAGTGCATGAGTTCTTTTGATTAATGTTGAGTCCATGGATTATACACACTCTCACCCTTCCACCATTGATATCCTCTCTAATACCGCGCACTTTTCGCCGGTATCATACACTCACCATATACCTTCCTCAAAAAAGCCACCATACCTACCTATCATGGCATTTCCATAGCCATTCCAAGATATATTGCCATGCAACTTTCCACCGTTCCATTCATATGACACACATTACTTTTGTCATATTGCTTTTTGCATGAACATGTAGTTGACATTGTATTTGTGGCAAGGCCACCTTCATAATTTTCATACATGTCGCTCTTGATTCATTGCATATCCCGGTACACCGCCGGAGGCATTCATATAGAGTCATATCTTGTTCTAAGTATCGAGTTGTAATTGTTGAGTTGTAAGAAAAATAAAAAGTGTGATGATCATCATTATTAGAGCATTGTCCCAGTGAGAAAAGGATGATGGAAACTATGATTCCCCCATAAGTCGGGATGAGACTCCGGACTTTATGAAAAATAAAAGAGGCCAAACAAGCCCAAATAAAAAAAAGAGGACAAAGAAGCCCACCAAAATAAAAAAAAGAAAAAAATATATGAGAGAAAAAGAGAGAAGGGACAATGCTACTATCCTTTTTGCACACTTGTGCTTTAAAATGGCACCATGATCTTCATGATAGAGAGTCTCATATGTTATCACTTTCATATACTAGTGGGGATTTTTCATTATAGAACTTGGCTTGTATATTCCAATGATGGGCTTCCTCAAAAGTGCCCTAGGTCTTCGTGAGCGAGCAAGTTGGATGCACATCCACTTAGTTTCTTTAGTTGAGCTCTCATATACTTTTAGCTCTAGTACATCCGTTGCATGGCAATCCCTACTCACTCACATTGATATCTATCAATGGGCATCTCCATAGCCCGTTGATACGCCTAGTTGATGTGAGACTATCTTCTCCTTTTTTTGTCTTCTCCAAAACCACCATTCTATTCCACCTATAGTGCTATGTCCATGGCTCACGCTCATGTATTGCGTGAAAGTTGAAAAAGTTTTAGATTTCTAAAGTATGAAACAATTACTTGGCTCGTCATCGGGGTTGTGCATGATTAAATACTTTGTGTGATGAAGATAGAGCATAGCCAGACTATATGATTTTGTAGGGATAACTTTCTTTAACCATGCTATTTTGAGATGACATGATTGCTTTGATTAGTACCCTTGAAGTATTATTACTTTTATGTTAATATGAACTTTTGTCTTGAATCTTTTGGATTTGAATATTCATGTCACAATTAAGAAGATTTACATTGAAATTATGCCAAAGTATCACTCCGCATCAAAAATTCTTTTTTATCATTTACCTACTCGAGGACGAGCATGAATTAAGCTTGGGGATGCTTGATACTTCTCCAACGTATCTATATTTTTTGATTGCTCCATCCTACTTTACCTACTGTTTTGCACTATATTGGGCTTTATTTTCCACTTTCATATTATTTCTGGGACTAACCTATTAACCGGAGGCCCAGCCCAGAATTGATGTTTTTTGCCTATTTCATTATTTCGAAGAAACAGAATATCAAATGGAGTCCAAATGGAATAAAACCTTCGGGAACGTGATTTCCTCACCGAACGTGATCCAGGAGACTTGGATCCTACTGCAAGAAGTGCCAGAGGCGGTCACGAGGGTGGAGGGCACCCCCCTGGGCGCGCCCCCTGCCTTGTGGGCCCCCTGTTGCTCCACCGACGTACTCCTTCCTCCTATATATACCTACGTACCCCCGTCAGATCAGAACAGGACCAATAATCCTAATTCCACCACCACAACCTTCTGTATCCGCGAGATCCCATCTTGGGGCCTGTTTCGGAGCTCCGCCAGAGAGGGCATCTACCACGGAGGGCTTCTACGTCAACACCATAGCCTCTCTGATGAAGTGTGAGTAGTTTACTTCAGACCTTCGGGTCCATAGTTATTAGCTAGATGGCTTCTTCTCTCTTTTTGGATCTCAATACAATGTTCTCCCCCTCTCTTGTGGAGATCTATTCAATGTAATCTTCTTTTTGCGGTGTGTTTGTTGAGATCGATGAATTGTGGGTTTATGATCCAGCTTATCTATGAACAATATTTGATTCTTCTCTGAATTCTTTTATGTATGACTGAGTTATCTTTACAAGTCTCTTCGAATTATCCGTTTGGTTTGGCCAACTAGATTGGTAGTTCTTGCAATGGGAGAAGTGTTTAGATTTGGGTTCCATCTTGCGGTGTCCTTACCCAGTGACAGAAAGGGTTGCAAGGCACGTATTGTATTGTTGCCATCGAGGATAACAAGATGGGGTTTTTTATCATATTGCATGAATTTATCCCTCTACATCATGTCATCTTGCTTAAGGCGTTACTCTGTTTTACTTAATATTCTAGATGCATGCTGGATAGCGGTCGATGAGTGGAGTAATAGTAGTAGATGCAGAATCGTTTTGATCTACTTGTCTTGGACGTGATGCCTATATACATGATCATGCCTAGATAATCTCATAATTATTCTCTTTTCTATCAATTGCTAAACAGTAATTTGTTCACCCACCGTAGAATACTTATGCTCTTGAGAGAAGCCACTAGTGAAACCTATGGCCCCCGGGTCTATTCTCATCATATCAATCTCCACTACTTTATTTACTTGCCTTGTTTTTACTTTATTCTTTACTTTTTACTTTGCATCTCTATACCAAAAATACCAAAAATATTATTTATCATCTCTATCAGATCTCACCCTCGTAAGTGACCGTGAAGGGATTGACAACCCCTAATCGCGTTGGTTGCGAGTAGCTATCGTTTTGTGTAGGTACGAGGGACTCGTGCGTGATCTCCTACTGGATTGATACCTTGGTTCTCAAAAACTGAGGGAAATACTTACGCTACTTTACTGGATCATCCTCTCCTCTTCGGGGAAATCCAACACAGTGCTCAAGAGGTAGCATATGCCAGCCGCGGGCCAAGGCCACGTTCCCGGCGACGGAGATCTCCACCGACACTCAGGATGCCCTGCTACAACAGCCGTCCACTTGGAGCCAGAGGCCGCCCGGAGCGCCAGCCGGGAGTTCGCTGGCGAAGAAGCGGGGAAGCTGGAGCCAGCTACCGATCGGGTCCGCCGACCACACGACAAACTCTGTAAGCACCTAGGCCGAGTGGAAGCGCGGCCTGGGAGGCCGCACGGCCACAACGCGCCTTCCCTCACCCACCAGGCGGCCGTCACTGTGCGAGGGACCACCGCCACGACCACGAGGAGCCACCACAGGAGTTGCGGGGTGCTTACGGGGGCGACCTCGGCCACGCTTGGGCGGAGGGGAGCCAGGCCCTTCCCGGCGAGCTTTCCCCTTCCACTACTGGAATCAGCTACTTTGCCATTTGCCAGGTCTTTGCCGTCTGCTAGCAGATGACAAAGAAGCTCTTTGCCATCAGCTACCCGAAAGCAGACGGCAAAGAACTGGCTGATGGCAGCCATCAGCCAGTTCTTTGCCGTCTGCTAGCTGACGGCAAAGAATCTTTGCGGTCCGCTAGCAGACGGCAAAGAGGGAGGGGGCCCCACTGAGGAGCTGGTTAAAAAATACTTAACGTCCCCCCGCTTTGCCGTCCGCTGCAGACGGCAAATATGAACAAAAGCGGACGGCAAAGGAGGGCGGACGGCAAAGGCTACCCTAACTAACCTAACTAACGGCCGAGCCCCCTCTCCCGCCCGTTACT
>NC_041391.1:210880054-210904575 GCF_002162155.2 Triticum dicoccoides | reverse complement strand
CTCTTTAATTCTTGTTTAATTGTTAGTGTTAGTGTTAGTGTTAGATTTAGTGTTAGAAAAGAAGAAAATTTAGTGTTAGTGTTAGAAAAAAGAATATGTAGAAGAAAAGAAGAAGAAGTGGAAAAAAGATGAAAAAGAAGAAAAGAAAAGAAGTAGAAAAAAGATGAAAAAGAAGAAGAAGAAAAGAAGTAGAAGAAGTAGAAGAAGAAGAATAGAAGAAAAGAAAAGAAGTAAAAGAAGTAGAAAAAAGATGAAAAAAGAAGAAGAAGAAGAAAGGAAAGAAGAAGAAAGGAAAGAAGAAGAAGAAGAAAGGAAAGAAGAAGAAAAAAGAAGAAGAAGAGAAGGAAAGAAGAAGAAGGATAGAAGGAAACACCCCGACCCCGACACCACACCCCGACACCTGACCCCGACACCCTAACCCCGACACCCCGACCCTGACACCAAACCCTGACACACAGACCACGACACCACACCCCGACACCCCGACCCCGACACGACACCCTGACCCCGAAACAGCACCCCGACACCGACATGACACCCCGACCCCCTAAACCTCCCGAAAAGGTGCTCTTTGGCCTTCCAGAGGCCGATGGGGTTATATATTTGTGAATTATTAGTTAGGTCATATATTTTTCGATTTTGTTATGAAAAACATCATATATAATTGTGTTGATCGGGTAGATTTAAATGTGCAGTTGTTTCATCGCTGCGAGGTTTGGTGTTCGATGACCTCGCCGTGCGTTTGACAAGCTCTGCCCCTTTGTTCGTGGGTGAGCACAAGTGACATGTCCTTCTCCCCCATTAATTATTTGCACAAATGACATGAAATTTGGTAGATTGAATCATCAGTATGCGTAACCAATATGTGTCTCCCGTTCGAAAGCGTCATAGTTATAAATATGCATGCATTTGCATATTTATAACCTTGATTCTTTCGAATTGTCCAACGCTGTCCATGGACAGCCCGAGTATGTGTAGATTGGCTTCGTTTTCCCATATGCTTTGCTCCGGATCCGACGCATAAATTTTGTCAGTGCCTCCCCTGTTGTTCTCCGGGTACACATCCTCTCTATTTATTGCAGAGACGTGTATCAGGAGAACAGCGGGGAGGTGCTGCCGAAATTTTGCGTCGGATCCGGAGCATAGCTTGGGAAAATGAACCCAATCTACACATACTCGGGTGGGATTAGGACCTATCATTACCTATTAGAGTGTAGGTTGCATGGACGTAATAAAATTGACAAAGTAGATCAACTGATGAATATATACATGGTGAATTATATATATAATTGTTGTGTGTCCAGTAGCTCTGAAAGTCAAGATGAGTGATCGTGCGTGGATGTATACCGGTCACACTGGTCAAAACAAATGGAGCGCTGAATGGTTCACAAAAACCAAGGGGTTTGTGCAAGCCGCATTTGCAAATGGCCAGAGGAAAACTTGGTGCTCCTGTTTCCGATGCGGCAATTGGGAAAAGAGGACAGAGGCTGAAATGGGTAAACACCTGCAGAAGAATGGTTTTACGCCCGATTATACGGTGTGGACATTTCATGGTGAGTTTGCCCAACGTGACCGAGCTGAGGTGGATCATCGTCGCACCGACGAGCATGGTACCGGGATGGAAAACATGGTGCAAGACTATGATGATGCTCGGGATTCGGACGAGGAGATGGAGGAATCTGCAAAGGCCTTCAATGAAATGTTGGAGTCTTCAAAACGTCCCCTCCACGAGCACACTGAGCTTTGTCAGTTGGATGCCATCTCACAAGTAATGGCTTTGAAGGCTCAGTTCAACTTGGGCAGAGAATGCTATGACGCAATTATGACAGTATTTGGAGGATTTCTACCCAAAGGCCATGTAATGCCTGCAAACCTGTACCAGTCGGACAAAATCCTCCGTGCACTGAAGATGCCCTATGAGAAGATACATGCCTGTGAGAAAGGATGTGCCTTATTTAGGCTTGACTATGCGGACTTGAACTATTGTCCCATTTGCAAGTGTTCCAGGTATATTGTTGTAGACAACGGTATGGGTGAGAAGACACAAACCAAAATCCCTGTTAGTGTTCTTCAGTATATGCCAATCGTACCAAGACTTCAACGTCTTTTCATGGTCGAAGAGACGGCCAGACAGATGACATGGCACAAAACAGGCAAAAGAACCGAACTAGATGCAGATGGTAATCTGATGATGGTACACACATCGGATGGTGTTGCGTGGAAAAAGTTTGATGAATTACATGCTGACAAAGCGGTAGATCCGAGGCATCCTCGAGTCGGCATCAGCACCGATGGGTTCAGTGTGTTTGGTATGACGGCAGCCCAATACAGTTGTTTGCCCGTATTTGTCTTTCCACTCAATCTCCCCCCCGGACAGATTATGCAAAGAAAGAACATTTTCCTGACGTTGATAATTCCAGGGCCCAACTATTCGGGGAAAAATATGAATGTGTACATGCAGCTGCTTAAGGACGAATTGCAAGAAGCCTGGGATAATGGGTTCAAGACATACGACGCCTATAGCAAATGAAACTTCATAATGCGTGTCTGGTACATGTACTCGACGCATGACTTGCCGGCGTATGCGCTATTCGTTGGCTGGTGTGTGCATGGAAGGTTCCCGTGCCCCACATGCAAGGGAGCTCTTGAGTTTCATTGGCTTCAGGCCGGTCGCAAGTTTTCTTGCTTCGACATGCATAGACAGTTCCTGGATCCTCGCCATAAGTTCAGGAAAGACAAGAAGAACTTCATCAGAGGTAGAGTTGTAAAAAACTCTGCACCACCTGCGTTGACAGGCCAACAGACCCTGGATCAGTTAAACGCTCTCGAGCCAGATCCAGAGCGTCCAGGGTACTTCAAGGGGTATAATTCTGAGCAAGCCTGGACTCACAAAACATGCTTATGGGATCTGCCTTACTTCAAAGACCTCCTTTGCCCACACAACATCAACGTGATGCACACTGAGAAGAATATCGCTGAGGCACTTTTTGGTACATTGTCCCGACCGAGGCAAGATTGGGGGGGGCGTGCAAAATCGTTGGTGCTACCCAACTGAGAGGATGCAGAAGACGCTTCGAGAAAAATGTAAAAATAAACGTAGAATTGAAGCGTCTATGGCTGAGGCATTCATCACCGAGGAGGCGGCAAACTTCGTGACAGCACACAACAAAACCAAAAATCGTCATTTGCATAATCCGAAGCCTCGGTACAATGCTGACGAGCCTAAAAAGGGTGGATCCAACCTCAGCCTATTCAAAGGCAATCTCGCACTAGCCAGTGTTTCAAATCCAGTATCTTTGGATAACAAAGAATGGCGGACCATTTCGTTGTATATCTTCAACAACCTAATAGAAGTGCGGCCGTACATCGAGTAAGTTCTCGGTACATTGTTTCGCAACTTCTATTTCCTTTGAACTGCTCTTATTCCTGGATATTTCATACAGTCGATACGTGGCCCTATTCTCGTATGGAGCGGTGATCCAAAAGGATTCCGTCGAAGAGTATGAGCTTCTCGCAAAGCAAGGAGGCGGCTATCCCGGTTTCATCTCTTGGTCCAAACAAACGGTAAATTCTATTAGACAATTTCATTTCATTCGCCAATTTGTGCGTAATGCAACAATCCTTTCATATTAAACTTGTAGGCTAATTCAGAGTCTATGGACGCCGAATTGAGACAAGTCGCTAATGGTTTTGACTATAAGGTCCGTTCATTTGACAAATACGACATCAACGGGTATTCTTTTCGTACCTATGGCAAACAGCTATCTATGGCCGACCGAAAGTCTACAAATTGTTGTGTATCTGCTATCGGCAAAGGAGGTACCGAGTATTATGGGAGAGTTGAAGCAATTTATGAACTTCTATTCTATGGTGAAAACACACCGAATGTCGTAGTCTTCAAATGTTATTGGTTTCAGCCGAAGGAGACTAGAAGGACTCATGAACATATAGGGCTAGTTGAAATCAACCAAAGCACCCATTTAGATGTTCCTGATGTCTATATTATGGCTCAACAGGCGACCCAAGTATTCTATCTACCCTGGGCCTGCCAAACTAATCCAAATCTGAAAGGTTGGGATGTCGTTTATGAAGTGCCGCCACGTGCTAGACTATCTCCCCCAAAGGAAGAGGATTATGAACCTCACATTAACCCAGACACATATGAAGGAGAATTCTTCCAAGAGACACGTCTTTCCAAAAAGCGTTTCAAGAACCGGTATACTTCACCCCAAAACATTGAAGTAGACAGCGACAGTGAATCCCACATCACCCCAGAGGAGGAACAAGAAGAGCCGGAACAAGAAGAGGTTACTGTTGCGGACGACCTCTCAATGCTTGACCGATTACGTAAAGGTGGCCTTCCACATGTTGATGCCACTGAACCCTATGAGCCCGTCATTGATTATAGTGATGATGATGATTATGCATTTATTGATGATACAGATCGAGATTATTAGTAGTGTCAGGTATTCAATTTTTTTATGTTGTACTTGATGATGATACACTTAAGTGATATACATATTATTATTCATGTCGGTATTTTTTTATGTTGTACTAATTTCGTTTACTCTTTGTCATGGCAGTTGTTGAAAGATGGAAGGGGAGCCGACTGAGGCCAAGGACAAACGTGCCCAAATTGAAGGTGTGCCACACCATCAAGGTAGCTCCAGCTTATATCAGTTCGGGCGGAATTGGGTAATGTGGTTTGCTTCATTATTAATGCAATTCATTCATCATGCTAGCTTGAGCCCTTTAATTACGAATTTACTTTGTTTCTCTCTTTCAGGCATGCTACAATAAGACGGATAAGGTGCCAGAGGGGTACGACCTATATGCCATGGCCCACACTACCTCTTACAAGCAAGTCAAGGGGAAGGCGAGGAAAGGGGAGGAGTTTAACCCGAGCCAGATCCCCTACAATCCAGAGCAGGTGATGATATCTAGTGGCGGGAGGTCCCGTGGCTCCATAGCTATTGATCCAGAGATTGCTCCTGAGACCATGGTGAGTTTAATTTGAATGGACGTTACTTGCTAGTCTTAACATTTGAGTGTCATCATGCTAACGAAACATTGGAAATGATCTTTGGTGCAGCGTTACTCCACACAAGCATCACACGATCCTTCTCCAGCTACTGGCCTGAGCCAGCCCGCTCCCGCACCTCCATGATCAAGGTAAGTTTCTCTAGTTTTTTGCTTAACAAATGCATAAAGACCTAGACTTAGCTTTATTTCATCCAATATGCTTACCTTAATGACCTAGACGTAGCTTCTTTTCCTGCAAAATGACTTAATAAGCTTACTGACCTCCAAAACCAGCCATTTTACCTAAGTTAGCTCTAAAATGATCTATACTTATCTTTCTTTCCTCCAAAATGGCCTAAGTTAGTTATAATATGCTTAGTTAACTAGGTTTGCTCAATAATGACATGTACTTACCTTACTTATGTAAAAAAACGGCATAATTAGCTTAGTTAGCTCATAAACGATCCATTTTACCTACATTAGCTCTAAAATGATGCATTTTACCTAAGTTAGCTCATAAACGATCCATTTCACCTAAGTTACCTCACAAACAATGGCGTGCTTCTTCTTCTAGTCACCTTTTCCTAACTTTCTTATTTGCCATTTTGCAGATTTCATTCACTTCTCGGAAGCTAGCTTGCTATGATGGAGTGCTTGTTTTTAATTTCATTCTCTTCTAGTATTCTTCTAGCTTGCTACGATGGAACTTGCTATCTTGATGAAACTTTGCATTGTAATATGTATGTGCAACTTTGCTATCTTGATGGAACTTGCTATGTATGAGTGGATGGAACTATATATGTATGTACGATGAAACTTATGTGTTGTTAAATAGCTCTGTGAAATATATCTATATATGTCATATATATTTGCTGTGAAAATTGTTTGATTTAAAAAAACAGAAAAAAGAGCCAATATGCAGGCTCTTTGCCGTCAGCCACCGACGGCAAAGGTCTCTTTGCCATCAGCAGCAGACGGCAAAGAGGTCACGTGGCAGGCAACTGTGCTTCCTGGGAAGCTGACCTATTTGGTCAGTTTGCCAACAATGGCTGACGGCAAAGAGAAAAAAAACTTTGCCTACAGCGGCGGATGGCAAAGGCCTTCCGATGTCTGCCGTCAGCGGCCAACGACAAAGGCTTGCCGTTAACCACCTAACGGAGTAACAGCGCAATTATTGTTGTCAGTATTCTTTGCCATCGACAGCTGATGGCAAAGGACCCTTTGTCGTCAGCCGCCTGAAGCGGACGGCAATGTAGCTCTTTGCCGTCCCGTACGTTGCCGTCCACTTTTGCCGTCCGCGGCGGACGGCAAAGACCTTGTCTTTGCCGTCCGCCATCCGTGCCTTTGCCGTTCGCCGTGGCTGATGGCAAAGTACCTGATTCCTGTAGTGTTCTCCGCGGCCGAGAACCTCTTTGTCGGCGCCATGGGACGTGGGAGGCGACTGGAGCAGGGAGGAAGAAGAAGCGAGCAGGGGAAGGGAGATGTGCTGCGGGGGCCTGTGCCCCCACATTTATAACCCAAGGGAGGCCAACCGTCGGCCTCCACGATCGCAGGTAATCATGGCTCATTTTTGCATGCAGGGACTCGTCAAATCGGGCAGATGCTGAGGTAGCATGGGGAAGCGGAGAAACCCACATCCAATCATCCGCCACACAGCGACCAAGGCCGCAGGCTGTTGGGGCCCGCGGCGCTCCGCACATGCCCTTTCGCTTCATCGCTAAGCCAAGTCCGAGCGCTCCTTGGGCCCGGGGGCTACTGTCGATGTTCTAGGAACAGGGGTCCCCAGACTTACCTGCCTGCGGCCTGCGGCGTGGCTCAAGTGGTGGCCCAGTACGGCCCATCTTCATCTACTCAAGCTCAAGACCCTCGCGAGGGGCCAAGCCTCGTGGGGCGGACGACTCAAGGCTTCCTCAGGAATGACCTCACCAGGCAGGCTTGTGAGGAGGCAGAGAGATCAAGGCAGGGGTACCTCACGAGGTGCTCGTGACGCAAGCCATGACAATCGAGACCAGGCGGGCTCCGGCCTACGCAGTGTCCTTGTTTCCTCTTTGGTGCAAAGGGGGCAAGCGCAGACGTGGAGTACCGAGGCATCAGGCAAAGGTTACCATTTCGGTGCAACGAGACCAAGACCAGCAGAGCAGATGGACGGAGGACACCGTGGAGCCCAAGATGGCGTCATCGCCACTGCCTTTGGTAGTCAAAGACCAACTTTAGTCAGGATAACTTGTACTAGATGTTCCCCTTCAAAATGGTCGTTGTTGGCTCCCTTCCCGCTCAATATTTGGGAAGAGGACCAGGGCCTCTGTAAATAGAGATAGCCACCACCAAAGAGAGAGATCACTTCATCTAGAGCCAAGAGAGATCCACCCAAGCGGAACACCGCGCCACCACAAGAACACCCCTCACGAGGCTGTTCTTCCTTTGTACTGTTCATCATCAGCCCCTGAGGCAATCCACCACACCACACACTGGATTAGGGTATTACACCACAACGGTGGCCCGAACCAGTACCCTAGGTGGTTATTTGCTGCATAAGACAGCGGTGGAAGCTGAAGGAAAGAGTGGGCTTTGAATCTAGGTATGCTTTCTAAGGATTGCGCTGCGCCTAGCCTACCTTTACGAACATACCTCTGTCTTTCAAACAAAGCCCTGTGTGTGGAACTACTTAGATTTGTTTTTGAATTGCTTTTCTCGGGCCATCGAGAAGTCAGTCAGCGGTTGGCTTGAGTCCTCAAGTTGGTAACAGCACTTTAGTGACTCATGTCTTCTCTTCCATGGCTTAAACCTGCTTATTATACTAGAAACAATGGAAACCTTGTGTCCCTTGTGTTGTTCATCGTGTAGCTTAGATTCTCAGCGAGGCATTGGGACGTAGATCGGTAGGGGGAAGATCTTCGCGCGCACCCCAGAGTTCGAACCTTAAGGGTTTTGCCAAAGCCCGATATCCGACACAGAGGGCACACCAAAAATATTTTTTCACCACCGCAAGCTTGTGTTCCCGTGAGATCCCATCTTGGGGCCTTTTACGGCACTCCGCTGGAGGGGGATTCGATCACGGAGGGCCTCTACACCAACCTTGCTACCCTTCCGAAGAAGCGTGAGTAGTTTACCACAGACCTATGGGTCCATAGCTAGTAGCTAGATGGCTTCTTCTCTCTCTTTGATCTTCAATACAATGTTCTCCTTGATGTTCTTGGAGATCTATTCGATGTAATCTTCTTGCTCGATGCATTTGTTGAGATCCAATGAATTGTAGATTTATGATCAGATTATGTATGAATATTATTTGAGTCTTCTCTGAACTCTTTTATGCATGATTGATATAGCTTAGTAATTCACTTCGATCTATCGATTTGATTTGGCCAACTAGATTGGTTTTCTTGCAATGGGAGAAGTGCTTTGTGATGGGTTTAATCTTGTGGTGTCCTCTCCCAGTGACAGAAGGGGCAACGAGGCACATATTGTATTGTTGCCATTAAGGATAAAAAGATGGGGTTTATATCATATTGCTTGAGTTTATCTCTCTACATCATGTCATCTTGCTTAAACCGTTGCTCTGTTCTTATGAACTTAATACTCTAGATGCAGGCAAGAGTCGGTCGATGTATGGCGTAATAGTAGTAGATGCAGAATCATTTCGGTCTAGCTGTCACAGACATGATGCCTATATTCATCATCATTGCCTTAGATATCATCGTAACTTTGCGCTTTTCTATCAATTGCTCTAGTAATTTGTTTATCCACCATATGCTTTATTCAAGAGAGAAGCCTCTAGCAAAACAGAAAGTGCAACTTATCCCTGGGTGGTTTTGGTAATTCATAACAACATATAGCTCATTGAACTAATATCCATTCAAGTTAAATGTTTCAGAAAGTTCAATGTTTTGCATGGCATGGACTAGAGATGTGGACCCCTCAAAATGCTTAGGACACATATTCGCAAAAGTTCAAGACTCTTCATTTCCATTTTAGTGATCCAAGATCACATTGAGTCCATAGGAAAAGCCAATACTATTAAAAGGGGATGAGGTGTTGGTTAATGGTGTATTGGCTCAAAATGCTTAGTGATATGCTCCAAAAACCCTCAACCACTTTCTCATTTCCACATTTGTCCTAAAACTAAAGTCAAACTCGGCCCCACCGATTTGATTCATCCGGCACCACTGAGTTCACTTGACATAGCCATAGCTAGAAACCCTAATAAGTTCGGACTCATCAATAGGGATCTCGGTCTCACCAAGTTGGGATTGCAAACTCTCTGTTTCCCTTCATAACGTTTCGATCATACCGAGAAGAGCGATCGGTCCCACCGAGTTCGCAATGCAAACTTTTTGTTTCCTTTTTGTAATGTTTCGGTCTCACTGAAATGAGCGATCGGTCCCATCGAGTTTGCTTGACCAAGTCTTTGTTTTCTTATTGCTGAAATCAGTCTCACCGAGTTCAAGCAATCGGTCTAACCGAGATGAGGTTTTGCCCTAACCCTAGCGCATCGATTGCACCGAGTTGATCTCATCGGTCCCATCAAAAACCCTAACGTTCACATTTTGAACTAGATCGGTCCCACCGAGTTTCTCTATTCGGTCTGACCGAGTTTGGTAAATTGTGTGTAACAGTTAGATTTTGTGTGGAGGCTATATATACCCCTCCACCCCTTTCTCCATTTGAGATAGAGCCATCAGAACGTGCCTACACTTCCACTACCTATTTTTTGAGAGAGAACCACCTACTCATGTGTTGATACCAAGACATTCCAATCCAACCACAAGAATCTTGATCTCTAGCCTTCCCCAAGTAGCTTTCCACTCAAATCATCTTTCCACCATATCCAAATCTGTGAGAGAGAGTTGAGTGTTGGATTGACTATCATTTGAAGCACAAGAGCACGGAGTTCAACATCAACACACCATCTATTACCTTTTGGAGAGTGGTGTCTCCTAGATTGGTTATGTGTCACTTGCGAGCCTCCGTCAAGATTGTGGAGTTGAACCAAGGAGTTTATAAGGGCGAGGAGATCACCTACTTCGTGAAGATCCACCCAAGTGAGGCAAGTCCTTCATGGGAGATGACCATGGTGGGATATACAAGGTTGCTTCTTCATGGACCCTTCGTGGGTGGAGCCCTCCGTGGACTCGCGCAACCATTACCCTTCGTGGGTTGAAGTCTCCATCAACGTGGATGTACGATATCACCACCTATCAGAACCATGCCAAAAATCTCCGTGTCTACATTGCATTTGCCCTCTCCAAACCCTTCCCTTTTACCTTCATATGCAATGTTTTACATTCCGCTACTACACTCTGAGAATTGCATTTGTAGGTTGATTGCTTGACTTGTGTTAAGTTACTAAAATCTGCCAAGACTTAAAATTGGAAAAGGCTAGATTTTTATTTTGTCAAGTAGTCTAATCACACCCCTCTAGACATACTTTCGATCCTATAAGTGGTATCAGAGCTTTGATCTCCATTTGCCTTGGTTTCCATAGTTTTGGTGATCATAGCCTTGGTTTCACAACCTAGGAGAGTATGGCGTCTAGCAAGGGAAATTACCACCGTAGAGGTCCTTACTTTGATGGTACTAATTTTGCTAGTTGGAAGCATAAGATGAAAATGCATATTCTTGGACATAACCCCGTCATTTGGGCTATTGTGTGTATTCGTTTGCAAGATGAATTCTTCGATTGGAGAGAACCAAATCATGAAGCGACTGCGGAAGAATTGAAGATGCTGCAATACAACGCTTAGGCTTGAGATATCCTCTTCAATGGATTGTGACCCGAAGAATTCAACAAAATCAGCCGTCTTGAGAATGCAAAGGAAATTTGGGATACTTTGATTGATATGCACAAAGGTACCAAGTCTGTCAAGTAATCCAAATTGGATGTGCTTCAAAGTCATCTTGACAAGTTCAAAATGAAGGATGGTGAAGGTGTCGCTGAAATGTACTCTAGGCTTGCTCTCATCACAAATGAGATTGTCGGCTTAGGAAGTGAAGAGATGACTGACAGATTCATCATCAAGAAGATCCAAACAGCCTTGGATGGAAAATATGATACCGTATGCACATTGATCCAAATGATGCCCGATTACAAAGATCTCAAGCCAACGGAAATCATTTGAAGAATTGTTGCTCATGAGATGTCACTCAAGGATAAGGAAGAGCTTCACAACAAGTCTAGTGGTGCTTATAAAGCTTCATGTGATGCTCCTGCCACATCAAGTGAAAAACAAGTCTTCAATGAATAATTGAGCTTAATGGTGAAGAACTTCAGCAAATTCTACAAGAGTAGAAGTAAAGAGAGAAGCTCCAAGTCAAGGTCCTACAATGACAAAAGATCTTCTAGTCATGATCGAAATTGCTACAATTGTGGAAGACCTGGCCACTATTCCAATGAGTTTATGGCTCCCTACAAAAGAAAAGAAGACTCTTGGGCCCCGTTCGGATCTTCTCCAGCTTCACGGAATAGCCAGCTTCCTGAGAAGCCAGCCGCCGCCAGCTTCCGACAGGAGACGGATTCGTTCGGCAGCACTAGCTTGGCTCCTCTCCGTCAACATGGGCTGGCAGCCCAAGAAGCGAGCTTGAGGCCCAGTTCGGTGGCGAGTCACGAGAGGAAAGCAGATCGAGAAGAAAACATTTTGCGATGGATGGCACTTCGGAAGGGTAGATCGAGTGTAATTTCCAGCAACTTCTCCTGGAGCCAGCTTCTCATTTTTGGAGAAGCTACGATTCTGCTGCTCCAAGAAATTGACGCTACTCTGCTCGATCTCCAGAAGCTGGATTCTGGGAGCTGTCCTATTCGGGCGGCTTCTCGCTGGATTCTTGGGAATCTGGAAGGTGGACGAGATCCGAACGGGCCTTAAAAGGAGAAGTAGAAGAGATGAATCACCTCCAAGAGAGAGAAGGAGTAGAGATGTTCGTTATGAATGAAGACCCTCTCGCAGAAGCAAGGATTCAGAAAGGAAGGACAAGTCATCAAGGAGCTACACAAAACTAAGACATCATTCTCATGTCGGTGAATGGGTATCCGGTTCTAACTCCAACAACCACTCCGAGAGGAGTTATCACTTCAACTCCGAATATACTCAATATGAAGGTGTTACCGGTCTTGCACTTGTGTCGACCAACTCCTATGACATATTTGGCTCACCAAATGATGGAATTGAAAGATGCTTCATTGCTAAAGGCCCCAAGGTATCACACCCCGAGTATATTGATTTCAATAGTGATGAAGATGATTTGCTAGGTGATGATGATTTGCTTGTTAACAATGCTAGTGATGAAAATTATGATGAAATTTCTATTAATCATGATAATCAAGATGAAACGAATGACAATGATAAGAAGGAGATTGAGTGTCCAACTAAAGAACTAAACACTCTTAAGTTAGCTCATGAAACTACTTTAGAGGATCATCGAGAACTTTTAAAAACTCATGAGAAGCTACGCTTCGAAAAGCTCAACTTAGAGCAAGAGCATGAGTTCTTAAAAGAAATCAATGATGATCTTCGGAAGAAAAGTTCTTCTTACATTGCCAAACATTTACTCTTGTCTACTTACATTCCAGAAGTAAAATCTAGCAACATGAGTAAGAAAGATTCTTCTTCTAGTAGTAACAATAATCATGTTAAATCCAATATTGTTGCTTCTGGTAGTTCTCTTGATTCCACTAATGATTCTCTTAGCCAAGTTACACTTGAGCAAGAAAATAGCTTATTGAAGGGAATTATAGAGAAAGGTGTTTACAAGAGCCTTGCCGGAAGTAAGCAATTTGAGGAAATTGTACGCAAGCAAGGAAGACACCGGAAGAATCAAGGTGTTGATTTTGAACGAAAGTTCAATGCCAATGGAGTTGAGTGGGAAGAAGATCAATACCCCAAGACGATGTTTGTTCCTCAACAAGAGAAGTATGATCCCACTTCCTTTGAGGGAACACAAGCCCAAGATGATCTTCCACCACAAGACCACAAGCTAAAAGGCAAGGACAAGCTTCAAGAGGAGATTGATGCATTTGAAGAAGCTCCAAAGGCCTTGGTCAAGTAGGTTCCCAAGACTACTTCAAGTTGTACTTCATCAAGTATGACTACAACTCCAAGGATTCCGATCAAGTTGATGTGGATCCCGAAGAAGAAGAACTAGAGAGTTCTTGAGGGTGACTCCGCCAACATATTTCACTCATATTCATATTGGCAAGGACAAGTGCAATCAACCTCCACTTCTTGCACGAGTTCAAGGAGTCACAAACCCTCTTGCTAGTAAGTCAAGGGACAAGGTAACCAAATGCTTTCATGGACATCACCATATGTGAACTTTACTCTATGTCCATGGATATCCTTGTTTGTGCCTTGTGGGACTAACCCATGTAGGTATTGAAAGTAAAACTCACTCCAATGGATTGCTCCAAATGATCTACATCAATATTGAGCATCCACATCTTCAAAATCTGCATGAAGTCATCATCGACAAAACCCAAGGTTAGTTCATCCCTCTAAAAGGGGATATCACACCTTGGGGGAGCTTTACTCTAAGAATTGAGCTAAAGCAACTCTAATGGTGTGAACAAAACAATGCTTTATGTAAAAGTGGTAACCCCCACTACAAAAAAATACACTTCCATGATGATACGTGTTTGTCACAGTAGGTCACGTTTTCTGTCATGCATGTACATCCATGACAATTTTATGACAGAATCAAGATAGTCAAACATGTGTTGTCATAGAAGTGTTCCATGACATTACCAAAATTATCATCATGGAAGTGTCCACTTCCATGAAGATAAATCGCACGTCATAGAAGTGCTTTCGTCAAGGGTGACCGACATGTGGCATCCACCATAACAGGTCGTCGTGAAGCTATTGGGTCCGGTTTTGGATCTGATAACCCTTTAACAGCCTGGACCAATGAGGATTTTCCACGTGTAAAATTCTCATTGGCCAGAGGAAACACGTGTTGGCTCACCGTTGGGATAGATGTCATCCACTCATTGGACATGAGGCGCCTATGATACGTCAACACATGGCACGGCCCAACAGAGGCCCATTCTCGGACCATTTGACTTGGTCAAAAGGTAATGGGTCGGCCCACGGAAAGGATGTTAACGACATGTTCGTATATAGCCCATTTACGGCTCGCTAACTCCCGGCCCGTTACGTCCTATCGAAATTAAGCCCAGTAGCTTCATCTGGGCTGCCCAATAAGATTCCAGCCCGTTGTAACTTCCGGGCCATGTATGGCCCATGATGTCTTTCGGCCCATATGAGGCCCTTTGTAACTCTCGGCCCATTAAAGGCCCAAGAAGAAACTGGCCCATAATGAACAATGTATCACTTTATACCCATTAACGGCCCATTATTTCGTCGGCCATTTCCGACCCGTGTTAACTTTCAGCCTTCTAAGGGCCCATTTACCCTTGGGCTCATATCTTGAATTCGGTTAGTTATAGTCCGTTACTGGCATGTTCCGTTTGTGGGCCAATATCAGCCCGTGGTTACATTCGGCCCATTTGTGGCCCGTTAACCCGTTGCGATGTTTTCATAGCGTTATCAAATATGGCCTATTAACAGCCCATTATGGTCCGCAAATAGTACGACCCATGTTTTGCGAAATGATTATACGCCGCGTAGAAGGCCCATGGATCCTACGGCCCGTAGAAGACCAATGGATTCTACGACCCATAGAAGGCCCATGGATCATAAGGCCCGTAGAAAGTCCATGGATGCTACGGCCCGTAGAAGGCCCATGGATCCTATGACCCGTAGAAGGCCCACGGATCCTACGGCCCGTAGGAGGCCCATGGTTACAACAGTCCGTGTGTTGCCATGATTATTGTGGCCTAGTTACCAAAAATAGGTTCTTGTGGCCACTAGAAAAACTCGGAAAAAGAACTGCAGTGACTATAAGCAAACAACTAAACAAGACAATAAGGAAATAAATAAGCAAGCAACTAATGCTAGACTATTACACCTATTACACATAACTTTGAAATGTTTTATGTCCTTTTGGAAAAGTCCATCTAGCAACATAAAATCATCCAGAGGGTTTTTGGCACTGGTTTGAAACTGTTGGAATTTCAAACAGTGGCAAGATTCAAATCAAAACAGAAAAAAGAAATAGAAAAGAATAAAAAAAAGGGAAGACCTACCTAGTGCTTACTTGCAGCCCAAGTAGCCAGCCCAGCCCACCAGCACCTCCTTGTCATCTTCCTCCTCTGACAGAAGGATTGGGCGCGTGGTCGCCCCGCGCGCACTCGCTCTTCGCCACCTCTTGCTTCTGCCGACGCCCTGGACCGGCTAAAGCTGCCACGCACCTGCTGGCCCTCTCCTTCTCTCTCCCGTGGCGATTCCCCTCTCTGTCTCTCTCTCCTGCGACTGTTCGCGACCACCTGAGAACGCCGATGAGCTCCACCATGGCCATCGTCCACCCCATGCCTCGCCGACACTTCCAGAAGAATGGCCGCGTCTTCATATTCGTCTCCACCGACCCACACGGTGTCGGGTGCATCGCAGCGTCGTATCCGCCTCGTCTTCAACCTCAGGCACCTGAGCTCACCTCCGCTCGATTCACCGTCACTAGAGCCTCCCTGGCCTCACCGTCTGCGCCAAAGTAATCGATGTGAGCCCCTGATCGAAACCCCCCTAACCTTTCCTTTGATTTTGCCCTCTAAACCTTCGGGTCGCCATGCCCACGAGCTCGCCGCCGCCGGCTATGTCGTCATCGCGTCTAGAGCGCGTGCACGTCATGCCTGAGAGCATCACCAAGCTCAGCACGGATCCACAAGCACGTATCACCCATCCGTTCATCCAGAGGCGCTCTATAGCGAGTCACCGATCCTGGCCGAGCTCCGGCCACCACTGTTTTGATCGCCGTTGTCGTCTCCAGCAACCATTAGGCATGGCTCCGCCTCCAGTCAACGTGGACGAGGCCCAACTCTCCAACAGTGTCGCCCGCGCATCAAACCATGCTCCTCAGATGATTCCCGAGCCACCCTGCCGCCGTGGCACCTCGTCGGCGGCTTAACTCCGGCTGTGCTGATGTGGCAGCGTCATTAGCGGCTAATGGCGCCACTAATTGAACCCACACCCACTGACACCGGGATCCCACCTGCTAAACTAACCCCTGGCTAATTTAGTTTAACAAAAACTAACTCTCTGTTAGTACAAAGCCTATGACATGTGGGTCCCAGTGTCAGGTTTGACCTGGGCTGACGCTATTGACCTGCTAACGTCACACTGACGTCATGCTGACGCAGTTAACCATTTTTTGCATTAAAACAATTCAGGAAATTCTAGAAAATGCTTTAAACTTCTAAAAATCATAGAAAATAAACTATAGCTCCAAATGAAATAATTTATATATGAACAATGATCAAAAAAATCCAATCTATCCATCTGTACTGGTTTCATGCATGTGTAAACAACTTAACCTTTCTGTTTAGTTCAAAACATGATAAGGCACTATTTAAATTCATAATTTGAGTTTGGGGTTGAACCTTTGGTTCAAAATGACCCAAACCCATCTGGTTGTAGTTGAATTAGGCCGACACACTCATATTGCCATGTCATGATCATGCATCATATTATGCATTACATTGGTTGTGTTCCTTCTCTGTTGCCGGTGGTTGTTCCCTCTCGATAGACGTGGTTCCGACGATGAGATCGATGACACCGATGAAGAGATATACTATCTTTAGAAGTGCCAGGAAAGCAAAACCCCCTTGTTCATTCCGATACAATCCCACTCTCTCGCTCCTGCTCTCTTTCACCGCATTAGGACAACAAAGATTCAACTGTAAAATGCTGCGGTAGTTGAACCCCTTTCCTCTGCATGACCTGTCATTGCCACAGTAAATAGATGAAACCCGCTAGCATGAGTAGGAGTTGTTTGAGCCCTGATGTTCCTACTCATTCCTGCTTGTTTGTCATGCCTGCTATTGATTAGAGTTGACTCAGGTCTAATTCATCGGGGATGAATTGGGATGTTGTGAACATGTCCTACTGTGTGTGAGCTAAGTGTGTGAACACGATTTGGTAAAGGTAGCGGTGAGAGGCCATGTAGGAGTACATGGTGGGTTGTCTTATTGAAGCCGTCCTCAGGAATTAAGTTCTGTGTTTGTGATCCATGAACAGCTACTACCACTCAATGGGATCCTTAATTGACCCTCTCGACTTATTAGCCGCCCTTGTCCTGTGTCCAGGAGTTGCACGTAGTAACCTTTGGGATAGTCCTCTTTGGAAGAAGGATATACCACAAACCTTGACCATGAACTGCTTATGGTAGAAGTCCCTCGTTGGACCAAAAGATCACAACCAGAGTGCTCTTGACGAGTTCTCAACTCTATGTTGTTACTCTGCCAGTTCCACCTTTCTACATGGGTTATCCGGAAGAAACCTGTTGAACCTGGTTCGACATACTAATCTATGCATCCACAACTCAGAAAGTTATATGTTCCTTGAGTTGTCCCTCTTTAGTTGTATTCTGACCTCATCTATCAATTGATAGTCAAGAGTAGTTTTGCATTCGTGTATATCGGTGCCTATTATTCTTGTGGTCCATCAAGCCAGTCTATTCAAGAATGACTAGGAGAAACAAACTCCAGAACCTCATCCATATCCTGGATTGGGTCAAAGCAGTTGTAATCCACAAATCAAAATGCCAACCTAGCTTTTGATTATGTTCTACCCTAAAGTATTACCCATTTTATGTCAGGAATGTCATGAGAATTGTGTCTTCTCTTATGAATTCTTGATGCAGTGACACTTCTCGTCATCATTATTCATTCCTAGGTTCCGTGTTGTCGCAACCGGAATGCCAACAAGTGAATCGTGATGTGTGAAATATATACTCCTAGCAACTCCATTGCTTGGTAGTTAAAGGTCAATAATTCCATTCTTAGCGTGTTGTTTCTTGAATCTTCATTCTAAGATAGATTGTGCTATCTAGTCCTTATTCCGGTGCACTTTTCGGTCAATAAGTTAGGATTGTGTCAATCCCTCGCTCTTTTGATCATATCGTCTTGCCCAGAAAAGCAAGATTGTTCTCGAGCTTAGTAACATACCGGTGGTTCGTGATTTTCTGAATATCTTCTCGGAAGTATCACCAGATTGTCACCTGACCGCTATGTTGAGTGCGTGATCAAGTTGGTTTTTGAAACCACCCTTTCTCCAAGAATCTATGCTGGATACCCTGAGCTAGTTGGTTAAGCTAAACAACAACTAGGAGAGTTGGAAGATAAAAGCTTGTCCGACTTAGCTCATTTTAAGGGTTATCTTGTATGTGTGTTGAAGAAAGATGGTATTTCCATTGATTGACCCTCGTTATTAGTTAAGGGACCTATCATCTTATCAAATCTTTGATTTGAGTATGGGCTATCGTAAAATAAAATCAGAACCAATGATATTCGTAATGTTTTCTTACTCGTGGTTGTTTCCTGAGCCTACTCCATTATATCTTTCGGGTCTGACCAATGCTATCACCTTGTTCACATAATTGTGGAATTACATTTATATGGAAACCTGGATGAATCGTTGTTGAGCCCGTCGACAACATCCTTATCTCCTCCATGATTTTGTTGAACATTAAGCTAGTATTGGAAACTTTATACGCAATGTCTTCATGTCCCGTTCATGAAGCATATGTTCGGATGAAAGAAGTGACTTCCTCTAATTCATGTGCATTTGATGCAAGTTTTCACCATGAATTTGAGAAAAGTTGTTCTAGCATCCCTGGAATCGTCCCAAGTTAGTCACGCACGTGCGAAGTATCCTATGGCTTGTTAGGTTGGCCGCCCCCATTCCATATGTGTTTCCTAGAACACCAAGCCACTGATTGACTTGTTCAAGGAGAAGAAGTTCCTTATTAAGAGCTAGACTTATGTAAGGATTTCGATATCCTTGAAGATGGTTCCCCACCTGAACTCAGTAGTGTTTTATTATAAGAATACTACGTGGTCATGCTTGTCTGGAACAGCATGTTCACATGTGTGTAGCAGAACCAACTCATGTTTTGGAGTTCACTACCATAGCTCGTTCCTGAGAATCTTGCAATGTCATCTCGTCGATTGTGTTGAAAACTTGCATTTTTCTTTCTAGACTCGATGAGTCTAGGATATCCTGACACCAAACAGATCTGAATCTCAGGCAGATATGATGGTTGGAAGGTTTCCCAAGAACTATAATATTGGTCTCTTTGTGACCCGGTAAAGTGGATGTCGTGGCCAACACACCCAGCTGGAAGACCTATTATTGTAGTATCTTGATTTAGGAAGTTGGCCACATCCCCATAAGGATTTCATAGGAATTACTCCAGTAGTTGTTCCTTATGGATTCTTGAGCTCCAGAAGTCTGACCTGTTACTTGATGTTCTAGATACCAAACCATCTCAATGTATGGGTTACGCTAGCACATCAAGGAGAACATTAGAAGTGGAGTGCTAAATGCTTCTCGGTCGATCAGCCACATTTTGATCCCTTGGCCTCGCTAAGGTGAAATCTAAGAAGGTGTTATCTTCCTTTGCCTCTGCATCGTCCATCACTATTCATCATGGTAGTATGTTGTGTTGCCAGGATCCTTGACACGGATATTGGCAAAACCTTGATGAATATGGAAATGCTCAAGTTCTTGAGAGCACGCACAGGCACTAGGTGTTATCATCGACACTAACTAGGATTGCTCCCAGTTTCCTCGGTTATGCTATAACTTTTCAACAGTGGACTCACTCTCGTCTGTTGAGTTTTTTCCCAAGTTACTAGATTCATTCCCAGTACTTGCATTTTGTTCCCCGCTTGCACCCTTCATTGTGCTAGTCTACCATGGGTCCCACCCATTTCCGACGATAAGCAAAAATCAGTCCTTGCGTTGTCTTCAACAAGGTAGTCCACATCATCCATTCTAGTCCGGGTATGCCATCCTTTCGTACTCCGCCAAACGATTGTTGGTGAATTTCCTTAGGCTGGTTTAGAGAGTTTCGATGATCCATGTATCAAAAGTAATTCTTTTTGCCACTTAAGATATGTGCCAATGTCTCGTTTCATGAGTTTATCCTGAGTTCCTTGATCTTCGAGAAGATCAAATTCTTCTAGAGTCTTCCCTTTCTTCTCGTTGTCATGTTGGATGGAGTTCTCAGAGCAAGACGTCGATGCAAAGATGATGATCGAATCAACATTCTTATGAAGTGCAACCTGGATCATGAAGATTGTGCCAGCTTTGTGCCCCCTTTGTCTTCTTACCTCACGTCTTGAATCTCGGGATGAGATTCTTGTTTAGTGGGGGTGAGTTGTCACAACCCTAGAGTTTGTCTGCAAGTAGTTGCATAGTCATCCTTGAATCATGTCTAAATTTATGTGAAACCTGAAATGGGGGTGATCAAACCCTAGCACTCCGAAATCCAAATAG
Organism: Triticum dicoccoides; assembly: GCF_002162155.2. Classification (NCBI taxonomy): domain Eukaryota; kingdom Viridiplantae; phylum Streptophyta; class Magnoliopsida; order Poales; family Poaceae; genus Triticum; species Triticum dicoccoides. Next base: position 210,884,170 of record NC_041391.1, on the reverse strand, counting down.
GTCCAGTTTAAAAAATGCATTCAATGAAACCAAAATGCCTTCATCAATGTTTGATAATTTTGGCAAGGCTTTGAGACCAAACCAAAAAGAGTGAACATTTTTGTGGAGTATTTTGGGCATGGAATTTATAATATCATTGTATTTGAATTTGGAATTATATTCATAATATATAGAATATATTTTCACATAACTTTGAAATGTTCTATGTGCTTTTGGAAAAGTCCATCTAGCAACATAAAATCATCCAAAGGGTTTTTGGCACTGGTTTGAAACTGTTGGAATTTTAAACAGTGGCAAGATTCAAATCAAAACAGAAAGCTGAAATAGAAAGGAATAAAAAAGGGAAGACCTACCTGGAGCTTACCTGCAGCCCAAGTGGCTAGCCCAGCCAACAAGCGCCCCCTTGTCATCTTCCTCCTCTGCCAGAAGGACTGGGCGCGTGGTCGCCCCGCACGTGCTCGCTCTTCGCCACCTCCTGCTTTTGCCGATGCCCTGGACCGGCTAAAGCCACCACGCACCCCCCTGGCCCTCTCCTTCTCTCTCCCGTGGCGATTCCCCTCTCTGTCCCTCTTTCTCGCGACCGTCCGCGAGCGCCCGAGAATGCCGACAAGCTCCACCGCGGCCATCATCTAGAGGCGCTCTGTAGCGAGCCACCGATCCTGGCCGAGCTTCGGCCACCGCTGTTTTGGTCGCCGTTGTTGTCTTCGGTCACCATTAGGCCTGGCTCCGGCTCGAGTCAATGCGGACGAGGCCCAGCTCTCCAACGGTGCCGCCCGCGCATCGAATCATGCTCCTCAGACGATTCCCGAGCCACCCTGCCGCCGCGACAACTCGCTGGCGGCTTGACTTCGCCCGTGCCGATGTGGCAGCGTCATTAGCGGCTAAAGGCGCCACTAATTGAACCCACACCCACTGACACCGGGCCTCCACCTGCTAAACTAACCCCTGGCTAATTTGGTTTAACAAAAACTAACTCTGTGTTAATATAGAGCCTATGACATGTGGGTCCCAGCGTCCGGTTTGACCTGGGCTGACGCTGTTGACCTGCTGACGTCACACCGACTTCATGCTAATGCAGTTAACCATTTTCTAGACTAAAACAATTCAGGAAATTCCAGAAAATGCTTTAAACTTCTAAAAATCATAGAAAATAAACTATAGCTCCAAATGAAATAATTTATATATGAAAAATGATCAAAAAAATCCAATCTATCCATCTATATTGGTTTCATGCATGTTTAAACAACTTAACATTGTTGTTTAGTTCAAAACATGATAAGGAACTATTTAAATTCATAGTTAGAGTTTGGGGTTGAACCTTTGGTTCAAAATGACCCAAACCCACCTGGTTGTAGTTGAATTAGGCTAACACACTCATATTGCCATGTCATGATCATGCATCATATTGTGCATTGCGTTGATTGTGTTCCCTCTCTGTTGCCGGTGGTTGTTCCCTCTCGATAGACGTGGTTCCGATGATGAGATTGATGACACCAATGAAGAGATATACTATCTTTAGAAGTGCCAGTCAAGCAAAACCCCCTTGTTCATTCCGATACAATCCCACTCTCTTGCTCCTGCTCTCTTTTACTGCATTAGGACAACAACGATTCAACTGTTACATGTTGCGGTAGTTGAACCCCTTTCCTCTGCATGACCTGTCATTGCCATAGTAAATAGATGAAGCCCACTAGCATGAGTCGGAGTTGTTTGAGCCCTTTCATGCTTGTTTGTCATGCTTGCTACTACTTAGAGTTGACTCAGGTCTGATTCATTGGGGATGAATTGGGATGTTGTGAACATGTCCTACTGTGTCTGAGTTAAGTGTGTGAACACGATTTGGTAAAGGTAGCGGTGAGAGGCCATATAGGAGTACATGGCAGGTTCTCTCATTAAAGCCGTCCTCATGAAGTGAGTTTTGTGTTTGTGATCCATGAACAGCTACTACCACTCAATGGGATCCTTAATTGACCCTCTCGACTTATTAGCCACCCTTGTCCTGTGTCCAGGAGTTGCAAGTAGTTTCTGGTGTTTGTAGTATGCTAGAGGCCGTGCACAACGCTGACCCGAGGGGTGGGCTGTGATGCGGTAGGCACATGGCACGGTGTACCGGGCGCCCGTTTGGTGTCTCGGGAACCCTGCTCACATCGTTCGGGGCCGTATGTGGAAACTTCGGCCAGACTGCCTGTGGATGGAACCTGAATAGGCGATAAACCTGGACTAGAGACTTGTGTGGTTAGTCAAGTCGTGGCCGACACCCTCGCTAGGCTTCCGCTTGAAGGTTGCTAAGATACATGACGTGTACATGGCGGTAAGTGGTGAGAGCGTGTGTGAAGAAGTACACCCCTGCAGGGTTAACATCATCTATTCGAATAGTTGCGTCCGCGGTAAAGGACCTCTGGGTTGCCTATACAGTTCATAGACAAGTAAAAGTGGATACTCTAAAATGCGCAAGATAAGCATGAGTGCTATGGATGGCGTTCTCGTAGGGAGATGGGAGCAGATCCATAGTGGTGTATTGTTATGGTGAATATGTGAGCTCGTGTGTGCCACCTCAAAGAGTTGCTTGCAGTCGTAGTTCAGGATAGCCACCGAGTCAAAGTTGGCTTGCTGCAGTTAAACCCCACCATCCCCTTTGTTGATAATGACGCATATGTACTTAGTTCTGATGTAAGTCTTGCTGGGTACATTTGTACTCACGTTTTCTTAATTTATGTTTTGCAGAGAGACTCCAGTCTCACTAGTAGTTCCGCATGGACTTCGACATTTAGCTTGTTATCTCAGCTACGATCTTGTGCCTCGGTAGGATCTGGTAGATAGTCAGGCTTCTCAGCCCTTTTCATTTGTAGTTGTCTGTACTCAGACATGTTAAGCCTCCGCTTGTGCTTTGACTTGTATGCTCTGAATGTTGGGTCATGGGACCCATGTTTGAAATATCTTGCTCCTCGGAGCCTATTGAATAAATACTTTGAGTCATAGAGTTATGTTGTGAAGCCATGTTGTATTTGCACATATCGAGCATATTGTGTGTATGATTTGAAATGCTTGGTATGTGTGGGATCTGACAACCTAGTTGTTCATCCTTGGTAGCCTATCTTACCGAGAAATGTCTCCTAGTGCTTCCACTGAGCTATGGTAGCTTGCTACTGCTCCGGAACACTTAGGTTGGCTGGCATGTGTCCTTCTTCATTCCTGTGTCTGTCCTTTCGGAGAAATGTCACACGTTGTTCCTTTAAGTCCATGTAGCTTGCTACGACTTGGGTTCATACGTTGTTGATTGACACGTTCATTGTTGGGTCATGTATGCCTGTCCCTGTAAGTTAGCGCCACTTTGGGTCCACGACTAGCCATATCAGCCCGTGTTCTTTGTCATATGGATGCTAGCGCCACTATCATATATGTGATCCAAAAGGCGCAAATGGTCCCAGGCCAGGTAAGGTGGAACCTTGTAACGCCCCAGATCCGATGCGCCAGGTGTCTTCCAGTTATTCTCCATCGTTGCCATGTCATTTGCTTGCGTGTTCCATATTGACATGTCATCATGTGCATTTCATTTTGCATACGTGTTCGTCTCATGCGTCCGAGCATTTTCCCTGTTGTCTGTTTTGCAATCCGGGACTCCTATGTCCTCCGGCGTCCCCCCTTTTGTCTCCTGTTGTGAGCGGGTGTTAAACATTCGCAGAATGGCCTGAGGTTTGCCAAGCGGCCTTGGTACACCACCGGTAGACCGCCTGTCAATTTTCGTGCCATTTGGAGACCGTTTGATACTCCAACGGTTAACCGCGTAGCCCGAAACCCACTTCTCTTTGCAGCCCAGCCCCTCTACACCACAGCCCATGAGACCATCCAAACCCCCTCCATGCTCTCGGTCGTTCGATCACGATCGTGTGGGCGAAAACCGCACTCCATTTGGAGTCTCCTAGCTCCCTCTACCTATAAACAGGCCATCTCCCCCGAAATTCGCGGATCATTCCCCCCTAACCCTAGCTCCTTCCTCCCTCCGCGCCGCTGGACACGTCCGGATCGGCCGGACACTTCCAGCCGCCGCCGCCCGCGCCAATCGGGGCGCGTCACGTGGCGACCGCCGCCGCCCCGCCTTCGCCGGCCCGCGAGGCC
>NC_041391.1:210874121-210879614 GCF_002162155.2 Triticum dicoccoides | reverse complement strand
CCGCCTCACGTTGACAGCCGCCGCCACGGCACGCCGCCGCCGCCCGACCCAGCGCCTTCCTGCGCGCGCCGCCCGAGGCCCGCCTCGTCCCCGACTCCGGCATTGCCCGCGCCGCCCTCGGCCGCCCGCCGTCGGGTCCCGTCCCCGCCGCCGTCCTCCACCGCGCCACCCGGAGCTCCTCGCCGCCGGCGCCTCGCCTCCCGCGCCTTCCCGGCCTCCCCGCGCCCCGTTCCCCGCCGGCCGCCGCCTTCTTCCCCGTCTCCGGCGAAGCCCCAGATCCACATCTGAAAAAAAACGAGGTTGACCCCAAAATTCCACGAAGTCCCTTTTTCTGTCGTATTTTGGTGCCCCCTTTGACCTGTCATATCTCCATGCATATAGCTCTGTTTTGCGTGCATAATATATCAAAATGTTCGATAAGAGATGCTCTTAATTTTGTTCCATTGTGCCATGCTTGTTTGAGATCATCTTGATGCCTGAATCATCGTTGCAAAAGTGCTATATGATGTTAATCTGCTGAAACTGTTATAACTTGATGATTTGTCATTTTTGTTGCATTTGATGTGTGCATCCTATGAGCATGAGCTCTACATGTGTTTTGAACTACATCGAGCCATATTTACAGAGGTGCAATCCATGTATTTTTGTGAGTCTTGTACTGAGTGCATCGAGCTTGTTAAGTTGGGTACTTGTTGATGTTTTGCTAGGCTGAATCTATTATTTTGTGATGCTATGTAAACCTGCTTCTACAAGTCATTCTATGCATAATCTGGAGATGTTCACTAAGGATGTTTTGTTATCCATGTCATGCTATATCCATCCATGCCCCTGGTTGCATTTATAGCCTACTGTAGCTTGTCGTAATCTTGCTCCAAAGTTGCTAAATAATGTTGATGTCAGTCTGTTAACATTAAGTTCAATGTTGCCATGATTGTTGATAGTGATCCAAGCATGCTATGAACTTGCTCTTGCCATTATTAGCTTCATAAACATGTCTTCTTACAATTGGTTGCCTTTTCATGCCATGTAATTCTCTGTGGTGAGTGGTACAAGCTCACCAACATGCCTACTTATCGTTGTTCCTGCCATGCCATGTTTGTTGAATCTGTTAACGAAACTTGCTATGTTTACATGGGTGCCGTCATATCTTCAATCATTTTTGGCTCATGGTCAGTAAAGGACTTTTGTTCTATGAATTTCGTAGTATAATGCCATGCCTTAAGTTTCTATGATAAGATCATGTAACATGTTGTCTGATAACTCTAAACATTGCAACCCGATGTTATTTTCTGCTAAGTCTGAAACTGTTACTATTTGCAATCTTGCCATGTCTTTTTGAGCATGTTCTAGTGATTTCTGGAGATAGCTCAGTGTTCATGTTTTGTTATGCTTTACCTGTACATCATTTCCATGCCTTCTGTTCTTATGTTGAGATGTTGTAGCACATTGTTTTGATGCTTTCTAGATGCCTAGTTGTTGTTTTGGACAGCTTGTCCTTTAAACTTGTAGAGTGTATGTGTTGAACCGTTGCTCCGTTTTGAGTGTGCTCTATATGAAACTTGCTTGATTTTGCATGTAGTTTAATATTATCATGTTGCATACATGTTTTGAGGTGTTTGCTTGATGGTTGTATGCATTTTGCATCAATGCCATGTTTATCTTATTTTGCTCATATCTTCTAGGCCGTAGCTCCGAATTAAATGAACTTTATATGTAACTTGACTAGAATCTCGTGTAGATCATCTTGGTGCATTTTAACTTGACGTTTAACAACTTGAACATAAGGTTTATTCAGATCTGAACCAATTTCGAAATTTGCATATGAGGACTTACCGGAATTGTTATATGTTGTTTCCGGCCACATTTAAACTTGCCTTGATGTGTTGCTCTTGTTTGCATGATCTCTTGCCATGAGTAGCTTCATGTAGTCTTGTCATGCATCATGCTTGGTTGTGCATCATGCCTTGTTATGTGTGGTGTGTTTACCATGTTGTGTGCTTCTCTCGATAGTTCTCATTTCGTTGCGATCGTGAGGAGTCGTTCGTCTACGCTTGGTTCGTCTTCGTGGCTTCATCTTCTTCATGGACTCGTTCTTCTTCCTAGCAGGATTTCAGGCAAGATGACCGCTACCCTGGATCTCACTACTATCATTGCTATGCTAGTTGCTTCGTTCTATCGCTATGCTGCGCTACCTATCATTTGCTCTTCAAGCCTCCCAAATTGCCATGTCATCCTCTAACCTTTACACCCTTCCTAGCAAACCATTGTTTGACTATGTTACCGCTTTGCTCAGCCCCTCTTATAGCATTGTTAGTTGCAGGTGAAGTTGAAGATTGCCCCACGACGGACAGGATTATGTTGGGATATCACATTATCTCTTATTTAATTAATGCATCTATATACTTAGTAAAGGGTGGAAGACTCGGCCTTATGCCTGGTGTTTTGTTCCACTCTTGTCGCCCTAGTTTCCATCATACCGGTGTTATGTTCCCGTATTTTGCGTTCCTTACGTGGTTGGGTGATTTATGGGATCCCCTTGACAGTTTGCTTTGAATAAAACTCCTCCAGCAAGGCCCAACCTTGGTATTACCATTTTCCTCACCTAGCCCTTTTTCCCTTGGGTTTCCAGAGCCCGAGGGTCATCTTTATTTTACCCCCCCCCCCGGGCCAGTGCTCCTCCGAGTGTTGGTCCAAACTAGAGCACCGTGCGGGACCATTCCTTGGCAACTTGGATTACGTCGGTACCTGTACGCTTAGCTTATCCGGTGTGCCCTGAGAACGAGATATGTGCAGCTCCTATCGGGATTTGTCGACACATCTGGGCAGTCTTGCTGGTCTTGTTTTGCCATTGTCGAAATGTCTTGTAAACCGGGATTCCGAGTCTGATCGGGCCTTCCTGGGAGAAGAAATATCCTTTGTTGCTCGCGAGAGCTTATCATGGGATAAGTTGGGACACCCCTGCAGGGTATAAACTTTCGAAAGTCGTGCCCGCGGTTATGTGGCAGATGGGAATTTGTTAATGTCCGGTTGTAGATAACTTGACACAAGATCCGAATTAAAACGCATCAACCGTGTGTGTAGCCGTGATGGTCTCTTCTCAGCGGAGTCCGGGAAGTGAACACGGTTTTGGGTTATGTTTGACGTAAGTAGGAGTTCAGGATCACCTCTTGATCATTACTAGTTGACGACCGTTCCGTTTGCTCTCTTCTCGCTCTTATTTGCGTATGTTAGCCACCATATATGCTTAGTCGCTGCTGCAACCTCACCACTTTACCCCTTCCTTCCCCTTTAAGCTTTGCTAGTCTTGATACCCATGGTAATGGGATTGCTGAGTCCTCGTGGCTCACAGATTACTACAACAACAGTTGCGGGTACAGGTTATGCGATGATCATGACGCGAGAGCGATGTTTGCTTGTTTGGAGTTCTTCTTCTGCTTCTTCTTCGATCAAGGGATAGATTCCAGGTCGGCAGCCTGGGCTAGCAGGGTGGATGTCGTTTGAGTTTTTGTTTGTGTTTCATCCGTAGTCAGATGGTGCTCTTATGTATGATGTATTGATGTATCCGTGTGGCATTGTATGCCTTTTGTATGTATCCCCATCTATTATGTAATGTTGATGTAATGATATCCAGCTTGCAAAAGCGTCTTCAAGATGCGCTTCTATCCTTGGTGGGACCTTCGAGTTCCTTTAGGACGGGGTCGCATCTTAGGCGTGACACACCCATGGGAATACCGTGCGTGAGGCCGCAAAGTGATATGATGTGTTACATGCTAGATCGGTGTGACTTAGGATCGGGGTCCTGACAATTATTGTAGAGATAGATATGAAATATGTGTACTATATGAACTCGAATTCAATTTTTTGAATACACTTGATGTTGATTCCAAATAATAATACATTTGATGTACTAACTATATATTCATAATCTAAACCATGTTCCATACGTACACCGTGTTTATCACACAAAGTATAGTGCCTCGCCCCCTACATTATGACAAGTATTTAGCCCTGAGCTGCAAAAGCCACACATTAGCCCAAATTATAATCAATGTTCTATATATTATATGTAGTACTAGGAAGATGCCCATGCGTTCCAGGGAAGATCAACATGATCAAGGGGAGGCCTTATTTGCAAATATGGAGAGGGGTGTGGGTATATTTTTTCAAAATTGCCATAGTTTCCTTCCTATCCGTTAGATATAAATCAGACAGCCTATATGGCAGGATGGCAAGCACACCATCATCAACAACTCTGTTTTTTATGAGAGTAGAGATAAAATATATTATATGTAGTATAACATGTTCTTAACCACACCATGTGTATCACCGTTATATATATTCACACATGCGTCGGTTTAAAACACTATGATAAATTCTTTAAATATCATAATTCACTTTTTATAATGAATTATGATCTCTATTCGTCGTTTACACCCACATAATCCTCATATCTTTTTAGCTAGCGCTAACTTTCTCTCGTGCATGCACACGCCCGCATTCTCTAGCTCCATCATGCAAATTTGTCTTTTCACTTTAGGTCGTTCACCCATGGTGTGTGTAGGCCCCCAAGCTCCTTCTTTATGGCACACATCAATCGATATGCCTCTCTAGCCAGGTGTGCGTACCACAAACACAAGCTTCCCCTCTTCTCTTATCACCATCCATGTCTCACTCCCACCACTCTTTTCATCGATCTTGTACTCGCACACTCCTTCCCCCTCGATATAGTTTGCCTCTCGCACCATCTCCTAGATGCATCCCTCTCTCTCTATCCTTCTCCCCGAGCCTTATTTTCTTCTAACACATACATGCATGTATACCGATCGATCTCCCTACATATACCTAGGTCGAATTTAACTATTTTCCCCGCACCCATCGATCGACGTACCTCACAAGTTACGTCTCTCCTTTCTCTAACAAAGGATGATTGATCTTCCTATGTACTTACGTCTGCTTACCACAGCCATATCGTCCCCCCTCATCATTCGTGCATGCCTCCTGACCCGTCTCTCACATGCACGTGCATAGACAGGCAGCCATCCCCTCTCTTATTGATATTGCAGGCGTGCCCTCCATTTGTCTAGTAAGCCTCTCCCACCATTTGTTAGAAGCAACTCCACTACCATCCCCTCCAACACTCAAGATATATCTCTCTCCCAACCTTATTCCTCTCCTACACATATGCATGGATGCCGATCGATCTCCCTTAATACATAAGGTAGGCCTCTCTCCTCCTCCACACATATACCAGCCATTGTACCTCTATAGTTAATTAGGCCTCCCCCCCCCCACCACACACCGATAGTTGAGCGCTGTAGGTATGTATCCGTGCCACAGAGACAAACGGCACATGTCCCCTCTCACGTTCCAGTAGGCCAGCCACTCTATATCTTTGACGTGGGCACACACAAATTTGATGTCACTCTTTATCGATCGCGCGCGCACACACACACACGCATCATCATCATCATCCCTCTCTTCGATTCTATGGAT
>NC_041391.1:210845595-210873807 GCF_002162155.2 Triticum dicoccoides | reverse complement strand
CCCCCCCCCCAAACAAAACCCTCATGAACCCACACATTATATCTCTCTGCTTTTGTATCTCTCACACAACCCCGTGTAGGTGGTGTACGTACACGAAGATAATAGGTGCATGTACTCACGCTTCGTGCCCAGCCACAACCGCGTGGGTACAAGGTGGAGCTCATTTCTGTACGAAATGGCAGCCCACGTGCTAATTTGAACACGTGTAGCGGTTGTTTACCTACAGAGGTCGTGTACCATGCGTGCACGAAACAAAGTTTGACTAGATGCGTTGGCGCATTATTTTTAAATAAAGTTATATTGCTCAATGGCACGTACACAGAATATAAAACGATTTTTATGGAGAAAAAGGTAGTCCGCTCCACTATATACAATGGAGCCTGCCTTCCTGGGTTTGTCTCTCTTCAGAGTATCACACACAAGACGACGGTGGCCTCTCTCTCTCTCTCTCTCTCACCGTTGGTCACTGATCCAGCCGCATCCCGTCCACCGACGGAAAGGGATGATGTGCATCATTTCTCCGTTCGACGGTGCCGAGGCAGCACATCCCGATCTGTGGTACCCGCCGTTCTTTCTGACCAAGCTCCGACGCGGTAGGGCCTACGCCACCTGCTCGGTGCCGTAGTATGGGAAGATCCTGCCCGCCGCCGCTCACCTAGTTACATCCTGATGACCCCCAGGTATCCCCACTGGCCTTGCTCCACTGCCCGTCTTCCCACATCGGTGCATGTGGAAAATCTTGCATGTGGATCTTCCATAGTTCTTTTCCCAAAACGTAGCTCGTCCGGCGTACTTTCCATATTGCAATCTCGTCCTAACTCCATTTTAGACAAACACAACCGTGTTGTTATCTTCCCTTAGGACAAGGAATATGCTTCTTTTTTGTCGTCGCATGTGTCATCAACTATTATTGGCCAGTAATTGTTTCCTTTCTACCTCTTTTTTGCAAACAGGGCTATCCATTTCACCTCATTGCTATTGCAACCTTTTGGTGAACTGCACAAATCACTTTTTTCTTAAGAGTGTTTTGTGCATTTGTACTAAAATGTCACACGGGCAACGTCTCTACATTTCAGTGCAACTGCACAAAGGGAGATTGGTTTTGCTCTATCCTCCTCATCCAACTCCGAGCCTAATCTTCTCCAGCTAGTTAGTCTTAAGAGAGATTGCAAAGGTGACCGGCTTCTATTTGTGTGTTTACTGTTTCATCAGCAGTCCTCTATTATCGTAATCACACTTAATATCTTTGGAACAGGGATGCTCAACTCTATTTTAGTGGAACTGCACAAAATGATCGGAATGTTCCATGCTCCAGATAGCTACTTTTTTCCAACATGCCTTGTTGATTTAGACAGAACTAGGGGGACGTTGTTACCAATGAAAGCATTGATCAATTTTAATTTAACACCTTCTCACAACTTTGTCTTCAGTTGTGATGTAAATATTAGCTCTGATCTGCTAATCATTGAGATGCATTAGCAAGGAAGTTAGTTTTTTATTGTTTCCGAAAGAGCATCGATGGCAAGACACACGAAACAAAAGCTGAAAGCTTAGAGCATTATACAATTTCATGTCGCTGAAAAATTATTTGTATAGTACGTCAATTATGTAAACAAATACTGGAAGCTTGATAGCATTGCCAGAAGCCTCTTCAGCATCCTGGTCCATGTGCCATGCACAAAATTATACTCCTCCGTTCCTAAATATTTGTCTTTTACAAATTTCAAATGGGCATATTTTAGAGTGTAGATTTACTCATTTTGCTTCGTATGTAGTCGCTCGTTGAAATATCTAGAAATACAAATACTCCGGAGTATATTTAAGAACCAAGGGAGTAGTGCACAACCACATGGGAGACTCAGTCCGGTCATTGCGCCGCATTAATAGTGAGTAATGAGCAGTCAAATCATAAGCCCCACCTTTCCCACTGTAAGTTGCTCGGAAGAAGCAACCATCAATACGCTCTTCTTTGAATCCGCTCATGCTACTCCATCTGTCACTGTTTATAGAGCGCGCTTCAAAAAACAAATCTCTGGGACCAAGGCGACTAGCGATCGGCCTGAAAAATAGCATTGGTAGTTATAGCACAGCATCTATTACTAGAGGAAATAATGCGTACAAACATGCATGCAGTGCTTCCACCCCTGGTACACACATGCATGCACTTACTCCACTCCGTAGTACATCGAGAGGAAATTGTGGACTTGATTGCGGTTACCACGCCCTCATTAATTGAGCATTAAACAAAACGCGTCTAAAGTCTCTCTGGTGGTGGAAATGCATTGAGAGAAATGCATCATAATGAAGCATGCCCTATAAACTGTGGCGAAGGGAGGAGTAGTATGAAGGTGCAAAATCAAGTTCGCGTATGGCCAGTCGGTCAACGCACCTCCTCTTGGCATATCACTGACATGTGGGACCGGAGTGTGAGCAAACCGATCTCAATTGACGGCAAAATGGCCAACCCGCTGTTCCTTGAGAGAGATGAGGAGTGAAAACACACAGACGGGCTCGCACGGAGGCCAAGATATATTCGAGCATGGTTGATCGATATCATCATTACGTGTTCGATGTTTTTTAATACTATACTATTGGGCTGCCGTTTTCCGCCATTCTCCCGAATAAATGTGTACTTTATCAAAGACTAAAATAACATAAGAGTACAGATGCTTCACCATGCGGTTCTAGTAGTAGTACTACTCGTACTACTAAACTTTGCGCTTGGCTCTTCGCCTCTTCGTGAAGTCGAACAATGATAGTACTCCGCATGTTGGGTACTACAGTGTATGCCTCTGGCAATCTAACATCGAATAAACTGATGCATGTCCACCGCCTGGGCGAGGGTAGGTTGCATTAGTCAAAAGGCGTAAGCGAGCTTCACCTTGTCCTGTAAGCTTCTCCTCGTTCTGCAAGTTCACGGGACACACCAGAAAGTAGTGCTAGTCCATACTCCCTCCTTACCGGTTAATATGGCTTAATCTTTTTGCGGGTAAATGAGAGAGCTTTATTCATACATAAGAATTCTTAGGACGATCATCCAAGAGAGTGGTCACTAGGAAGCGAGGTATCCCGCAAAAAAATAAGAAGGAAGCGAGGTGTTTCATCAAGTCAGCTCTCGGCCCCATTCAAAGTGCAGCAAGCACGGTTCGCACAAAGATGCGTCGCGAGGTTTGCTGACCTGTTTACACGCTGAATAACAAAAAAAAGAGGAAATATTACCGAGTGCTCCTATTTGTAACAGGATATGAGCCAGAATTAAGCGAGAATTGTGGCGAGTGTTCCATGCAATCAACTTCCATTATCACATGCGAGAACCCTTGAAGAGAATCAAATGTGTTGAAGATTGCTTTATCACATTTTTAAAATACAATAAGAGTGCAGACGCTCCTCCATCTGGTTCCTAGTAGTATAGTACATACCTCTATAGTAGTAGTACTAGTACTAGTAAACTTTGCGCTTGGCTATTCACCTCTTCGGGAAGTCGAACAATAATAGTACTAGTATAGTGTATGCTTCTGGCAATCTGACATCGAATTAACTGTTGCACGTCCACCGCCTGAGCGAGCGAGAGCTTGCATTAGCCAAAAGTTTCTCCTTGTCCTACGAGCCACCGCACGCAAGCTTCTCCCGTCCTGCAAGTTTCTCCTTGTTCAGCAAGTTCACGGGACACAGCAAAGTAATGCTAGTCCATACTGCCTCCTTTCCTGTTAATATGGCTTAATTTCAAACGAGATAAATACACTGTGTGTCACTATATATTTGTAAAAATACGGCCAGTGGACTTCATAGTACGCTCATTGCGCTCAATATATACATTTTCCGGTGTTTATACGGTCACTAGCTCACCCTGGCTGAGTATGTGTGTGCATGCACGTGTAGGTTGGGCACTTGAGCGTGACCGTGTGTGTTCCATCGTGTGCTCGGACATGCATGCATTAGGGTGTCGCCCGCGTTTTTGCATCCATGTGTACGTGTGACTGTTGCATGCATGCATGAGGTTGTAGTCCCTTACATTCACATGTTCATAAGTCAATGCTTTGTCAAAATGTTGCATGCAAGGTTTAATCATTCGTTGTTCACGCATGCATTCTCGATATTAATACGTTGGTAAAGACATTTTTCTTGAGGAAAACGAGCCCATGAATTGAGTACAAAGGGGACCAATAAGCCAGGACAGAGGGAGTACCAGTAGTGAACCGGAAGGAGGGAGTAGGTACTAGTAGTACAGTACTACATAACAACGTGCAATAACAAAATTCCTCTATGCGCATCCTATCTACGTGTCATGCAAGAAAATAGAGATAAGTACAAGTGAGACTCGGGAACGGTCATACACATAGGGGGAGTACGTGTAGGGGGCACTAATCAGAAGTCAAATCACAAAGTAAGTTTGTCGGAAGAAGCAACCATCATTTGACTCACGTATGCAATATAAAATGGTTGATATGGAGAGAAAAAGAAAACCACTATATATACACTACTAGGAGCCTAAGCTACAAGCCTGCTTGCTTGGGTTGCTCTCTTCACAAGCATAGGGTGATGGTGGCCACACTGCTAGTCACATATCCGGCCTGATCCCGCCGCTGGGGGAAGGGAACAATGTTCTACGCAGACGCTGTCGACATCGGCGAGGGAGAAAACCCACAGTCGGTGCGTCCCAATCGGGGCTCCCCGCGGTATGGGCTGATGCCGCGTCCCAACCGCCCTTCTAGCTATAGTCCAACGTCCTAGGTAGTACATCTTCCTTTTGGAGCCGGCTTGCTCCACTCCCGCAGCTCCCCACGTAGCTCCATCTCCATGTCGATCTTTCTCTACTTCTACCGGCTTCTATTTTTGATGAGTTTATGTCTCATGAACTAGTGCCAGTACTATTATTCTAATCACACTTCTTCAATATCTTTGCCATTAGGAATGCTCAGCTCGATTTAAGTGGAACTGCATAAAAGCATGATATGATCCGAGGGTGCCAGCCGTCTTTCCTTCGACGGGTTCTACCTAGCCAGGAAATTAAATCATGTTTACAATTTAGGGTTTAAGTCGTAGTGACCCCATCAGTAGTTTTTCTTTTGTACACGCTCTCACAACTTTTGTCTTTAGTTGTGAAGGAAATATTGGCTATGATCTGTGAATCATTGAGATGCATAAGCATGCGTGTTAGTTTTCCTATGTATTTGATGGAATGTTATAATGGGGCAACCTTGGAATGGGAATGAAAATGGAGTGGAAAGTTTCCGTTTTTCTGGAGAAAAAATGGAAACTGAGAGAAACCAAGGTTTCGTTTCGTTGGATTGCGCCATCGAGCAAAACCAACGTTTAAATCATGGCTGTCGCACTCGTGTCTCACCCTCCTCCACGGCTCGACCCGACACGGTCGCTCGGCATGCCACTCACCGCAAACCAAGTATACGATAACTTTCCCGTCTGCTTGTTGATGGATCGCACCATGGAGTACTAGCACTATTGGAAGAGATTGAGGAGTTGGGGCAGGACAGCTAGCTGTAGCACGGACTCCCAAGAACTTTTTACATGCATGTTGTGGTCGGCTATTGCGACCTTTGAATGCAGAGCAGTCACATGCACCAGGAAGCGGCACGGGCGATGCTCTCTCGGCCGGCGCGCCGCTTCAATGCCGGCAGCAGTGAGAGGTCGCGTCCGCTCTGGCCGGCATGAATGCGGCACTGACCTTTTCAGGCGGGAAGCACACACGGGTGATGAAGAGGGTTCGGGTTGGTCAGGAGCGGGCGTGGCAGCGGCCCGGACGCCCGCAAACAAGAGATGATGCATGTTAATATTGTTGCGTATATAATTAACAACGTAAATAATGTGCCAGTTGGACAAATAGGATTGGAGATGGAGATGGAGATGGGATTTTACGTAAACACGAATATGCATGTCTATGTCTATGTGTGTGTGTGCGACGACTCTCATGACCTGGAAGCGGGGCGTGTTTTTGATTGAGTTTTCTTTCTTCGTAAGTTAAAAAATTGTCCGCCAATTTTTGTTTCTTTTTTCCGGGAACGCGCGTATTCTATTTAAAACCACTGCTATGGAGAGATTTTTTTACTCCATTGTATATATAGCCTCTTGTTTGATAGGGTTTCTCGTATCTCGCTCTCTCACCCTCTCCATATCAGAACAAGATGACAGTGTCACTCTATCTCTCCCGTCCACTTCGGGAGGTGAGGAGGTGCATCGTTGATGTTGTCGCCGTCGGGGATGGAGGTTGCCGATGCGCACCATCCTCTCGGAACCGGTGTTGGCGCAAACGAAGGTCCTCCGCACCCTTGTTCGCTGTCGTCGTGTGGGCAGATCCTTCCTACCTTAGGTATAACTTCTTGTACTGGTCCAGCTCCCCAAGTCGCTGCATGCAGGTTTTCTTCTATGCGACTACTCCCTAGCTCCCCATGTATAGTAGCTAGGGTTCGTCGACTAGTCCAACATCACCTACTATTATAGAGGAAATGCCACTCAAAATGTTGTCTTGATTTATTCCTCGGTGGAGGTATACATGTTGTTTCGACAAAAAATACATGGTGGTTGTGCGGTCATTGTCCATATGCTCCTATTGCTGCTGCTAATCTAATACTATCACTGGTTAAATGAAGAAATGCTTTTTTTCTCGGGTATCCTGGTTTAGTTCCCATCAAGATAATCATGATGCTTCTGTTTGTTGGTGTACTTTTCATTAATTCTTATTGACAATTGAGATGTCGTTGTTAATCTTGTACCACTGCCAAAACAAAGTAACAACACTATATCCCTTTTTTATATTTTTGCAAACAGCAATGCGTATCTCCATACCCGGGCATGTCTTCCTCAATTTTAGTGGAACTGCACAAAATTGGATGGCCATTGTTGTTCCACCTCACTGTCCTCTGCCACGAGGTTCTTCCTTCCTCGAGCTTGATCCAATGAGAAGAAATAGACCACAGTGAGGATTTGTCGAAATTCATAGGTGCCTCACCCAAAGTTGATGCCAAATGGATGATGCATCACCATGATGACCTATCGATGCTCATGGTTGCACCTCATGGTTGCGTCGGCTGGTGAAGCTGATCGATTTTCCACGAAAAACAAGTTGTCTTCCATCAGTGCTCTTTGCTTGTTACCCACAAAGATGATATCCTTCATCAATTCACCTTGGTTGCGTTGGAGACGCATTCGTCTTTCACGTTTGTGTAATTTCATCACACAATTGGCTATGAACCAAATGTTTCTCGAAGAAGGATCGACGTTGGTACTAAGAGCATAAGTTTTGTATTGATTTCTATGCCTTCTCACAACTTTGTACCCAGCTCCCTTGTAATTTTATTTGTCCAGCTATTAACTTTGATTAAAAAACGGTGTGGACTAAAAACCTGGATGGACGTAGTAGCCCTCCATTTTTATCTACTTGGCATATTAGATTTCACTGAAGTCAAACTTTGTAAAGTTTGACCAAGTTTAGGCCGAACACAACAAACCATAATTATTGAGAGAGGGCAAACTGTACATACTCTCGAACCTTCCAGATAATTGAAATTAAAATTATTTATTTGTACACACTCTTACACGTTTCCGATAATTTGGCACATGTGTGGTTGTTCACTTAAGGGAGGGTAGTGTACCGCACGTGAAGGACAGGAAGTGCGACCAGGACGCGTGGATCGTTAGTTCATCGGAAGTAGTAGTTTTCTTCACTGGTACATTAAATAAAGAGTTTTGTTTCATACTTACATAATTTAAAATGATTGGTATGGAGAGAATAGTAAAACCACTCCACTATATATTAGTAGTATACACAAGTACTATATGGATGCAGCTTCATTGACTTAGTGCACCTTCCTTTGGGTTTATGACAAGTGGGTCCAAAATGTGGCTGGCCCACCTGTCATATAGCCAAAAGCAGGCGCAGTTAAGGCATCGGAGCTTAGTCCGTACTACAGTATATATGTAGTACTTTATAAGCTGGAGCCTCAATGCTTATTTGCTAGGGTTTGCACTCTCCATACTCTCGCCGCACTACATATATATATACACGTTGGAGGCTCGGCGTTCATTTGCTAGGGTTTGTTATATTCACAGTCTCTCACCCTCTTCACCAGATCTAAACAAGACTGCGTTGGCCTCTGTCTCTCTCCCCCCTCACAGCTGCTGAAGGAGGCGTCCAGATCCCGTCACACCAGGAAGGGTAGGAGGTGCAGCGTTCACTCAATCGCCTTCGGCGAGGGAGGCAATCCACTACCAGGTGCACTATTCTCTTTCACCTAGCACATGTGCCGGAGGGCCACCGACCCCTTCTTCCTTGCTGCCATACGTAATGTGGGCAAATCCGGCCTCCCGTCGCACGCCTTGCCACATCCCGACGACCCTAAGGTATAAGTTTCTTTGAAACTATCATTGCTCTAGCTACATGTGGGTCTTTTTGGATTATGTAGTCGAATCTAGGTCTTGGTTCAAAGAGGAAAGAAGGGTGTGGTGGCGTGGAACATGAATCTAGGTCGTTGTTCAATGAGGAAAGGAGGGAGGGAAAGTAGTATAGACTGGCTATCCAGCCGCTTTGTTGGTCGAAAAGGGAAAAGGGGGTAACCCAGTACACACATCGGTAAGGAACCGATCTCTTTGTTGAAAAGGGAAAGAAACTGGGGGGGTCGAGTAGTTTGTGCAGGACTAGATTTGCTGCCCTCAAATAGGAAAAAGGTTCAAAGAGAACAAATACGGGACCAATGGAGATATGCTGCTTGGCTACATACTCTGCATCACCCATTTATACGTGTGGACGCACATGGTGCTGGCATGTCCCATGTCCCATGTCCCATACAACTATATTGTTGTTGGTAATCTAAGAATGCCGCTGGAAAATTGAAGCAATACCACTATTAAAAGTAAATTACATTTTTAACGAATGTTGTTTTAAGAGAATGTCTCTATTAATATGAATCAATGCAACCATTTTAGAAATGCTACTATCCTACTTTGTATTCCATCAATATAAGTTAGATGCTTCTTTTTGTCGCCGTTTGTTTCATCCTCCTTTATTGGCTAGTAATTGTTTCCTTTTCTGCCTCTGTTAAAACAGGGATATCTATTCAACTCTTTTTTGCGGGGGTAAAGGGAGTTTTATTGCAAATTCATAGAGTTATAGTCAAGAGGCCACAAATCCTCGATACAAGGTGGAACCGAGCCAAGCCACACAACCATAGCGCGCTCAGATCGACTATAAATGGCCAACCGATCGACAACTCTATTTTGAAACCAACTAATTTTCTAAGGCACAAACTATTCAACTTGTTGCTATAGCAAACTTAAATGTCACACCGGTGACTTTGCTTGATTTCATTGAAACTCCAGAAAACAAGATTGGATATTCATGTTGGCAGATTCGTACATGATCTTGTGTGCGCCATGACAGGTTGGTACTAGCCTTCATCCACATGATCGTGCAGTGTGTTTTGAGATGATGTGCTACTTGTATTGGTACTGTTTTAAATAAATGTTGAATTGAAGCTATTGTATTGCTCTCTTTTCCCATTATATGTGAACAAAAATGGTACAAACCTAGACATGATGCTTGTTGCTTTGTTACAACAAACTCTGCATCACCCCCTTTATAAGTAGATGGAAGCACATGGTGTTGTTGTGCCCACTCTCCCTGGAACTGTTTATTCATTTTGTTAATCTAATGTCGCTGGTAAAATTAAGCAATGCCACTCTCAGAATTAACTACTGAATCTTAGTTGAAATCTGCAACACTTGTTAGGGATTGGCGGAATTACCATTTTTGTGGCCGCATGTTTCATCCTCCTTTATTTGCGAGTAATTGATTCCTTTTTTCCTCTATTAAAACAGGGATATCTATTCAACTTTTTCTATTGCAACATTTTGCTTCGCTACACGAAACACTTATGCCTTAAGAGTGTTTTGTGTAGTTCAACTTGAATGGCACATCGGCCACTTTGCTTAATTTTGGTGGAACTGCACAAAAGGAGATCGGATTTTCATATATGTGTTGGGATTTCATTCAAATCCTCCTCTCGAGTTGTTTCAAATATTGGTCAATAAAGGTCAGTACCGACTTTCATCCACATGATGCTGCAGTGTGCTTTGAGATGTTGTGCTACTTGTATTGGTACTGTTTTGGATAAATGTTGAATTGAAGCTATTGAACTGATGTCTTTTACCATTAAGTGAGCAAAAAATGTTCCAACCCAGACATGATGCTTGTTTCTTTGTTACAACAAAACTCTGCATCACCCCATTTATAAGTAGATGGAAGCATATGTTGTTGTTGCGCCCACTCTCCCCTGGAACTGTTTATGCTTTTTGTTAATCTAATGTCGCTGGTAAAATTAAGCAATGCCACTCTCAGAATTAATTAACTACTGAATCTTAGTTCAAAACTGCAACACTTGTTAGGGATTGGCGGGATTACCATTTTTGTGGCAGCATGTTTCATCCTCCTTTATTGGCCACTAATTGATTCCTTTTTTGCCTCTGTTAAAACGAATCAGTCGCATCATTTTAGGAATGGTACTATCATGTTTTGTAGTTCTTTCTACATGTTTAACCAAGGTATTGTTAAGATAATGTCTTTGTTAAAATGAATCAGTCACATTGTTTTAGGAATGGTACTTTTCTGCTTTGTCGTTCTTTATACATGTAGAAACAAGGCATTGTTAAGATAATGTATCGGTTAATATGAATGAATCACACTGATGGAGAATTGCTACTCTCCTGCTTTGTTTCCCATTAAGATAAGGTAGATCAGTAGATTTTTTCTTCTGGGAGTACAAGTCATCAACAGTTATTCTCAGTAATTGTTTCCCATATACCTATTGTTGCTCACAGGGATATCATAATTAAAGTTCGGTTTTATTCCGACTTTGATTTTAGTTGAACTGCACAGAAGGAGCCAATGTGTCTAAGGCAAACTGCTGCATTAGTGGGTCCAGTTGGTCTTACCACTTTGCAGAAAGAAGCAGTCAATGTTTGCGCTACATTACAGAAGGAATGATTGAGAAGCTTTACAGAGTATTAGTAGACGCTGGTGACATGACTAGTCTGCAGAGAGCATAGGCAACTCTACAACACATGGAGTGCACTGGGCAAAAAGTGCCCAAACAAGTACAAGAAGCCATGATAGGACTCCAAGTCCGTCAATGTCATTCTAAGCAACAATGATGGGGCATCTGGGTATGGTAATCTGTTTACCATACTTTCAGTTTGTTAGTCCATCGATTGGTGGGTTGACACCGGGGCCA
Source organism: Triticum dicoccoides (assembly GCF_002162155.2). Lineage (NCBI taxonomy): Eukaryota > Viridiplantae > Streptophyta > Magnoliopsida > Poales > Poaceae > Triticum > Triticum dicoccoides. The sequence goes on along the minus strand of NC_041391.1, from coordinate 210,862,567 downwards.
ATATTCATGTGTGTTCTGATGTGTCTTTGTTTTCTTGCAGCATATAAATACGAAATCCACAGGGATGCTCAGCTTGATTTTAGTGGAACTACACAAAATGTTTAGATGGTTTGTGTCCTCCACTATACTTCATCATGCACAATACATCGAATGGTTCTCTAATCATTCGTTGTCACCTTGAGCCACTGGACTATCAATTGACAAACTGATGACAAAGCCTGCCTGTTCCACAATCATAGGCATTACATATTTTAAATGGGAAAAGCTTGTCAAAGTTTAATCATGGATGTTAGCAATAAGACATTAGTTTAATGTATTGGAATTGGAAAACCTTGTCAAATTTTGCTCATTGATGTTAGCCAGAAGACATGCATTTGATATTTTTGAGTGGGATGCCCTCTGCTGTGAGCAACGTCGATCGTTTTTTCCTATTCCTGTCTTCAGTTCAGAAATATTTACTCTACTGAGATGCATAGTCACATGAATGTTGACTTATGTAAGGTATTTTAAGAGTTTGTTCTAAATTTTGTCTATGTAATGCCAGGCCTTATGAGTTTGGTTGCAAAGTTGAGCTTGGAATGTTATGGCATGTGGCATCACGAGCTGTTCACCATGCCTCCTGAGAATAAAGCTTCATATTGTGTTTCATGTTGAGCTAATGCCTGTGATTTGCATGTTATGAAGATCATCCTCTTCTGTTGTTTATGTGATTAAGAAGTTCATTGTCTTATGTTTCATTCATAGCCTATACGACAACTCGGGTAGGTTAGAGGTGAGACCATATGATCTTCCGACCAACTCATCATCTTAGGTCGTGATTGGATCATCGTTTTCCAACCAAAACCGCTTGTAAAACTGACGCTTGTAAATAAAAGCAGATGGCCTCGGGCGAAGCGCTTGGTTGGTCGATTTTGACTAGTAAAATATACACTGGTCTCTCAAATTACACGCATAACCCGCCGGTTCTACTTATAGAACTTGGGCCCTTGGTTTCATTACGCATGTATTTTACGCGTTGTTTTCGATGATGAGTAAATTACACTTGTACCTTAATAAAGGTGTGAAATAAACCAGAGCTCCCAAGCGTGAACTTATCGTTTCATGTTGTCACCGTCTCTCGAAGGATCTCATAGGTGTCTGATGATCCTAGCTTGCTGAATGAGCAGCGGGCGCTGTATCAGACCATCTGTAGGGCCCGCGAGTCCCTCTTTGTCGTCCTTCGAGTTGTTGCACTCGTTGTGGCGCCGAGCATTGTCAACATGGTCAACGAACATGAGGATTCAAGAGATGACTTTATTTTGAGTGGATGACAGTAGGGACCCACTAGGTCCATAGCCGTACGTCCGCAAGTGCCTCCTTATGTGGTACAACTATATTTTTTTGCTTCCTCCTAGTTTCCTGACATCACGGTCCCACACCATTGTCAACCTATGTAGTCAATAAACGAGATAATTGCACAAGGAGCGGCCGACAGCTGGGACCAAGCAGCTCGAACGGTATTTGTGTTTTTGAGGTGTGAGCACTGCAAAGTTTTTCTTGAGTGATGTTTTCGTTGTTGTTCAGGTGAGAGCAGGGTATTAACTGGGCGGGCTGTGGCCCCTCTAGCCTAGGCCAGATATCCAACCTAGATATGAATTTTTTTCAAGCTGAAAATGGCTAGCCCAGCTATACTTTTTTTGAGGAATACCCAGGCAAGGTCAAATTGTTATTCTCCGCCCCGCTGGGCTGAAAATCTTTCATAGGAGGGATGCATTAGGCTTAATAGGAAAATGGGCCTTAAGAAATAATAAATGGGATGTAATTATAAAAACTGGGCAGTAACTATAAAAAATGCACCAAAGCCGTAATTAGTTTAAAAAATATATTTTTTTGAATTTTGAAAATTTTAATTACATTAGTTGTTGCGCGCACAATGTTTTCTTGGATTTTTACGTAATACAAATTTATATTGAAATGTATTTAATCTGACTAGAAATTTTGAGATAAAAATATTTCGGATTACATCAAAATGTGGGAAATTTTATTGAATTCTGTTTTTAACGGTTGGTTGAAATTATTAATCGTTGTCCTAGCTAGAAAATGGGTTGTATTGTTAACAAACTGTAAATGGGTTGTAGTAAATTCCATTAGAATTCAGAAATGGTCTGTACATTCTTACAAATCGGAAATGGGCTATAAGTTTTCTGCCACACACTTTGTGGGCCTACTAAGTTGACGCTTCCCCTAAAAAAAGTAAGTTGACGCGTATGCAAGGCTTTGTCAACACATGGTTCTAGCAGCAGTGGCCGTTGGATGTCCATCCAATGGATGTCATGCTTCTTCTTCAATCTCGGATATTCTAGCTTCAGCCGCCCAAAAAATGATTCCTCCCCCTAGCATCTCGGGCCGTTTCGGAGGCTGACCTGTGCGCCTACTAAGTTGACGTGTACCAAGGGCCTTTTCAACTTAGTCAATATAAACGATTCTAGCTGCAGTGACCGTACGATGCCCATCCAACGACTGTCATGCTTCTTCAACCTCTGGTCTTCTTGCTCCAGCCGCCCAAAGCAGCGCCGATCGTGCCGCCTGCTCCTGCCTTTCGTGGTTGGTTGTGCTACCGTGGAGGCCTCACCGGCCCCTACTACTTCCACCGCTAGCCAGGCCATCACAGCACTCACCCACACCCCCTGTTATTCTGCAGCGGCGGTAGCCTCACACCGAAGCCGAATCAGTGAACCATCATACTCCTCTCCATGTGGGCATCCACTGTCGCATCTTCCCTGGCTCCGCATAGTCCCCATCCTAGGCCTCGCCGCCATCCACGGCCCTGGTGCTCTCGGCGCGGCGTGATCAACGTGGTCAAGGAACGACTTCCATCGGGCGTGGACTGTACGTGGAGAGGCTGGCAGCTGGGTCCATGGCCGCACATAAGGAAATACCTCCTTATTACGTGCAAAATAATGATTCATCCACCTGACATCTGGGACCCACTGGAAGGGCCTCTATATTTTGTGAAAAAACGTTCCCCCCACTGACAGGTCGGACCCACCAGCTATATATTCGCACGCAAGGAAGTGCCTCTTTAGTACGCAAAAAAAATGAATACTCCCCTTGCTAGCTGGGACCCAGCATAGTGGGAGGCTGACTTGTGGGCCTACTAAGTTGAAGGGGATGGAGGGCTTTGTCAACTTAGTCAATATGAATGATTCTAGCTGCAGTGACCGTACGATGTCCATCCAATGGCTGTAGTGCTTCTTCAACCTCTGGTCTTCTTGCTCCAGCCGCCCAAAGCAGCGTCGGTCGTGCCGCCTGCTCCCTCCTGTGGTCGGTTGTGCTGCCGCTGTTAGGACCCCGACTCAATGCCACATCGATCTAGCATGTAACACCTCATATCACTTTGCGGCCTCACGCACGGTATTCCCACGGGTGTCGCCTTACCTTTGCCCGGGACCGTTTGCGCCTTTTGGCACACGTATATGATAGTGTCGCTAGCTTCTATATGATAAGGAGCCCGGGCTGACATGGCTAGTCGTAAACCCAAAGTGGCACAGACTTACAGGGACAGGCATCCATGACCCAGCATCGAACGTGTCGGTCATCAGCGAGTGAATCCGGGCTGTAGCACTGGGCTAGCAGGACTCCGGTGAACCGGGCTGTAGCGGGCTAACAGGACTCCGGTATTCATTGCGTGACATTTTCCCGAAGGAACAGACACAGGAACGAAGAAGGACACCTGCCGGCCAGCCTAAGTGTTCCGGAGCAGTAGCAAGCTACCATGGCTCGGTGGAAACACTAGGAGACATTTCCCAGTAAGAGAGGCTACTAAGGATAAACAACTAGATAGTCAGATCCCACACATACCAAGCATTTCAATAACATACACACAATATGCTCGATATGTGCAAATACAACATGGCATCACAACATGACTCTACGACTCAAGTATTTATTCAATAGGCTCCGAGGAGCGAGATATTACAAACATGGGTCTCATGACCCAACATTCAGAGCATACAAGTCAAAACACAAGCGGAAGCTATCATGTCTGAGTACAGACATCTATAAATGAAAAAGGTTGAGAAGCCTGACTGTATACCCGATCCTGCCGAGGGCACAAGATCGTAGCTGAGGTAACAAGCTAAACGTCGAAGACCACGCGGAACTACTAGCGAGACTGACGTCTCTCTGCAAAACATAAAATAGGCAAACATGAGTACAAATGTACCCAGCAAGACTTACATCAGAACTAACTACATATGCATCATTATCAACAAGGGGATGGTGGGGTTTAACTGCAGAAAGCCAGCTTTGACTCGGTGGCTATCCTGAACTACGACTGCAAGTAACTCTTTTGAGGTGGCGCACACGAGTCCACATATTCACCAACCAATACACCACTATGGATCCACTCCCGTCTCCCTACGAGAACGCCATCCATAGCACTCACGCTTATCTTGCGTATTTTGGAGTATCCACTTTCACTTGTCTATGAACTGTACAGGCAACCCAGAAGTCCTTTACCGCGGACACGGCTATTCGAATAGATGATGTTAACCCTGCAGGGGTGTACTTCTTCACACACGCTCTCACCACTTACCGCCGTTTACACGACATGTACACGGCAACCTTCAAGCGGAAGCCCAACGTGGGTGTCAGCCACGGCCTACCTAAACACTCAAGTCTCTAGTCTAGGTTTATCGCCTATTCGGGTTCCATCCATGAGGAGATCCGGCCGGGGTTTCGCTCACAGCCCCAAACGATGTGAACAGGGTTCCCGAGACACCAAACGGGCGCCCGGTACACCGTGCCACGTGCCTACCGCATCACAACCCACCCCTCCGGTCAGCGCTGCCCACGGCCTCCAGCATACTACAAACACCAGAAACTACTTGCAACTCCTGGACAGAGGACAAGGGTGATCAAGAAGCCGAGAGGGTCCATTGGTTTTGGGCCCAATGCGTGGTAGTAGCTGAATCATGGATCACAAACACAGAACTCAGTTCCTGAGGACGGCTGCAATAAGACAACCCACCATGTACTCCTACATGGCCTCTCACCGCTACCTTTACCAAATCGTGTTCACACGCTTAGCTTACACACCGTAGGACATGTTCACACACCTCTGATTCATCCCGGATGAATCAGACCTGACACAACTCTAAGCAATAGCAGGCATGACAAACAAGCATGAATGAGTAGGCACAACAGGGCTCAAACAACTCCTACTCATGCTAGTGGGTTTCATCTATTTACTGTGGCAATGACAGGTCATGCAAAGGATAAAGGGGTTCAGCTACCGCAGCAAGTAACAGTTGAATCGTTGTTGTCCTAATGCAGTAAAAGAGAGCAGGAGCGAGAGAGTGGGATTGTATCGGAATGAACTAGGGGGTTTTGCTTGCCTGGCACTTCTGAAGATAGCATTGAGTCTTCATCAGTGTCAACGATCACAACGTCGGAACATCGTCTACCGAGAGGGGACAGATACCAGCAACAGAGAAGAAATACAATCAATGCAATGCACAATATGATGCATGCTCATGACATGGCAATATGAGTGTGTTAGCCTAATGCAACTACAACCAGATGCATTTGGGTCATATTGAGCCAAAGGTTCAACCCCAAATTCAAACTATGAAATCAAATGGTGCCTTATCATGTTTTGCATTAAACAACAAGGTTAAGTTGTTTAAACATGCATGAAACTAGTGCAGATGGATAGATTGGATTTTTCTGATCATTTTTCATATATAAATTATTTAATTTGGAGTTACGGTTGAATTTCTATGAATTTTAGAAGTTTATACTATTTTCTGGAATTTCCTGAATTAACTTAAATCCAGAAAATGACTTACTGCGTCAGCCTGACATCATCATGACGTCAGCAGGTCAACAAGGCACGGTCCGGGTCAAACTGGCCAGTGGGTCCCGTCTGTCAGTAGTTAGTTAAACTAACTAAATTTAGTTAGCGCTAATCCTGGGTTAGTTAGCAGGGCGGGCCCCACCTGTCATTGACCCAAGGGTCAAACTGGGCCCACCGGTCAACGGTCAGCGGGGGTCAAACCCACCGGCGACATGACGCCGGCGAGGCCCGAGACGGCGGCGCGGTTCGGGAACGCAGCACGGGCGATGAAACGAGCGGCGGTTTGGCTTGGCGAGAAGCTGGTGCTCGTCCGTATCCAGTGGAGCCATCAGCTCGCGCTGGAGTGGACCGTAGCGACGGCGGCGATGGCAAGTGCGGCGGCCGGAGCTCGGACAAGCTCGGCAACGACGCTGCGATGCACGGGAGGACTAGAGGATGGTGGTGTTGGGTTTTTGGGAACGTGCTGAGCACGTAGCAGTGCTCGTACACGACGGTGGCTAGCCTATTCGCCGGCGACGACGAGCGCAGCGGCGGTGAGATCTCGGGTCCGGTGGCTAGCACGGCCAGAGCATGCAAATGAACGCTGGAGAGGGGGGAAGATGGCGGGGCTCACGGCGAGTCTTCTGGTGCGGTCGTTGAGCTCGGGGAGGCACGGACGGCGTCAAAGCATCTCCGGCGATCTCGGAGCCGAAGGTTGAAGACGACGGTGTCGGCGCCACTGCAGGGCTCCCGGCGTTGCTTGGTGCAGTGAGGACGAAGAGTAGGTCGAGGCGGAGGCCATGGACACGTCGGCGAGACGAGGGAGGGCCTGTGGCCGCGGTGGTTCTAGTCGGCGGCGACGGCTGCGCTCGGTGAGATGGGGAATGGCGAGGGAGAGAGGCAGGGAGAGAGGGGAGAGGTGCATGGGAGAGTGAGGGGGGTCAGGGGTCCAGAGCGATGCCAAGGAGGCTTCGAGGCGCCTCGGTGAGGCAGGCAAGGAGGGAGGTGGCGTGGCGAGCTCGGCGGCGTCGCGGTGTCCCTCCTCTGCCTACTGGCACGAGGAGGAAGGCGACAGGGGGGGCGCCTGGTGGGCTGGGCCGCTGCTGGGCTGCACAGTGTTGGGCTGCGGGTGGGCTGCCAGGTAAGCTCAGGTAAGTTTCTACTCTCTGCTTTTATTTATTGTTTTCTATTTATGCAAATTTGTTTTAATTTGGTTTTCAAACCAAACCACTATTAAAAATTCTGGAAATAGTTATGGGCACTAAATGAATTATTCCAGAGGCCCTCAACTAATTCCAAGATTGTTGGAGCATTTAAAAAATATTTATAGTATTTAAATGCCCCAATTCAAATACAATATGGGTTAATTCAAAAATCCAGAATGGCCTAAAAATATGTGCATCATTTTTGGCAGAGGTTCTAGACCAATTCAAAAATGATGGACATTTATGAAGGCATTTTGGGTTCATTGAAAAGATTTAATTTTTTACCCTAGTTGATTTCATTTGGTGCTAGGGTTCAACACCCCCCATTTCAAGTTTCAAATAAATTTAGACATGATGCATGGATGATAATGCAAAGACAAGCAAGGCGTGAACTGGGGATGTGACAACTCACCCCCACTAAACAAGAATCTCGTCCCGAGATTCAAGCGTAGAGTTAGATGAAAGGGAAGCGCAAACTAACACAATCTTCACGATCCAGGTTGCACTTCAAATGAATGTTGATTCGTTCACCATCATTGTCTCAAAGTCTTGCTCTGAGAACTCCAACTAACATGACAACGAGAGGAAAGGAAAGACCCTAAAAGAATCATTCTTCTCGAAGGTCGAACAACTCAGGATTAACTCACGGAATGAGACATAGCAACATCTTTCGAGCTGAGAGACGAAGCACACCTCTAGAGGAATGGACTGGAACAGATGACGGAGGTTTACTAGGTAGGCTACAATTCCACACTTAAGAAGGTGGTGAATGGTTGTCAACGCGGCGAGGAGTTAAGTTGCCATGATACCATAATGAGACATCTTAGAGGAGGTGACTCATAGGATCACCCCTTAAGTGGCAAAAGAATTACCTTTGATTCAAAGATCATTGAGACTCTTTATACCAACTTAGGGCAATTCTCGAGCGATCGTTTAGAGGGGTTCGGTAGAATGACATACTCGGACTAGAATGGATGATGTGGATTACCTTGTTGAAAACAACACAAGGGGTGTCTTTAGTAACTGGGGAGAAGCTCAACAGTAGAGAGTGAGTCCACTGTTTGAAAAGTTATAGCATAACCGAGGGAACTGAGAGCAATCCCAGTTAGTGCCGATGGTAACACCTAGCGCTTGTGCGTGCTCTCAAGAACTTGAGCATTTCCATAATCATCAAGGTTTTACCAACATCCATGTCAAGGGTGCTGACAACAGAACGTACTACCATGATGAATAGTGATGGACAATGCAGATGCAAAGGAGGATAACACTTTCTTAGATTTCACCTTAGCGAGGCCAAGGGGACGAAATTTGGATGATCGACCGAGAGACATTTAGCACTCCGCTTCTAAGGTTCTCCTTGATGTACTAGCGTATCCCATTCCTTGAAATGGTCTGGTATCTAGAACATCAAGTAAGGGTCGTACTTCGGAAACACAAAAATCATAAGGCATAGCTAGGGAGTAAATCCTACGAAGTCCTTATGGGGAGGTGGCCAACTTCTTCAATCAAGATACTACAATAATAGGTCTTCCGGCGGGGTGTGTTGGCGACGACAACCACTTTACCGGTTATCGCGAGACCAATATTATAGTTCTTGGGAAATGTTCCAACCATCACATCTGCCTGAGATTCAGATCTGGTTGGTGTCAGAATATTCCAGACTTATCAAGTCTAGAAAGAAAAATGAAAGTTTGCAACACAAATCAACGAGACGGCGTTGCAAGATTCTCGAGAAATGGACTACGGTAGTAAGCTCCAAAACATGAGCTGGTTCTGCTACAAACATATGAACACGTTGTCCGAGACAAGCATGACCACGTAGTAGTCTTATAATAAAACACTACCGAGTTCAGGTGGGGAACCATCATCAAGGATTTCGAAGTCTTCACGTGCACTAGACTTCTTTTCCTTGAACAAATCAATCAGTGGCTTAGTGTGATACGGAGTTCATATGGAACGAAGATGATCAGTCTATCAGACCATAGAATACTTCGCACATGCATGACTGACTTGGGATGATTCTAGAGGAGGTAAAACAAGCCTTCTCAAATTCATGGCGGCAACTTGCATCAAGTGCACATGAATTAGAGGGACTCACTTCTTCCGTCCAAGCATATTCTTCATGAACGGAACATGAAGATAATGCTTATAAAGTTTCCAATACTAGCTGGATGTTCAACATAAATCATGGAGAAGATAACAATGTTGCTGATGGGCTCAACAACAATTCATTCAGGTTTCCATGAAGATGGAATTCCATAATTATGTGAACAAGTGATAGCATTGGTCAGACCCAAAAGATATAATGGTGTATGCTCGACGGATCAACCACGAGTAAGACAACATTAAGAACATCGTTGGTTCTGATTTGATTTGACGATAGCCCATAATCAAATTAAGGATTGGATAAGACATAGCACCGACAACTGATCACGAGGATCAATCGATGAAGATAACATCTTTCTTCAACAAACACACAAATGCAAGGATATCCCTATGGAAATGAACTAAGCAGGACAAGCTTTCATCTTCCAACTCTCCAAGTTGTTGTCTAGCTCAACCAACTAGCTCAGGGGTATCCAACACAGATATTAGAGAAGGGGGTGGTTTATGAAAAACCAACTTGATCACGAACCCAACATAGCGGTCAGGTGACAACCTGGTAATACTTCCGAGAAGATATTCGGAAAATTACGAACCACCAATATGTTATTAAGCTCGAGAACAATCTTGTTTCCGAGGCAAGATGATGTGATCAATTAAGCAAGGGATTGAAACCCTAACTCATTGATCGAAGAGTACACCAGAAATAAGGACTAGGTAGCACAAACAGTCTTAGAATGATGATTCAAGAACCAACACGCTAAGAATGAAATTATTGTCCTTTAACTACCAAGCAACAAGGTTGCTAGGAGTATTGATTTCACACATCACGATTCACTTGTCGACATTCCGGTTGCAACAACACGGGAACCGAGAAATGAATAATGATGGAGAGAAGTATCACTGTGTCAAGAGTTCATAGGATGGTGTGCAATTCCCATGACATTCTTGATATAAAGATGGTAATACTCCAAGGTAGAACAGAGCAAAAGCAAGATTAGAAATTTGATCTGCGGAGTACGACTGCTTTGACCCAATCCTAGAAATGGACAAGGTACTGGAGTTTGTTTCTCCTAGTCATTCCAGAATAGAATGGCTTGACGGACCACAAGAGTAATAAGCATCGATGAACGAATGCACGCATACTCTTGACTATAAAATGATAGACGGGGGTCAGAATACAACTAAAGAGGGACAACCCAAAAGAACATACGATTTTCTGAGTTGTGGATGCACAGATTAGTATGTCGAACCAAGTTCAACATGTTTCTTCCGGATAACCCATGCAAAGATGTAGGACTGGCAGAGTCATGATTTATGAATAGAGAACTCCTCAAGAGTAATCTGATTGTGATCTTTTGGTTCAAATAACTTCTGCCTGAATGGTTCATGGTATTTGGAAGAAGGAAATACCACAGACCTCGAGGACTATCGCAAGGTTACTAATAACCTAAAGGAACTAGCAAACACTATCAACATGAAGTAAGTAGAGTGAATCTCGGGTTCAAGAACCTAGGAATAGAATACCTACTCCTAAGTAGCATCACGAGATGCTTTCGAGAATGATGGCCAGATTCATCACACGGGGAACACAAAACATGGCTAAATTACTAGGTGATACTCTAGACACCTAGGGTCATAATAATAACTCCAACATATATGTCAAGGCAATAGAGTACCTCAACTCACCGATTAGTGTGGTTAATCTGGCCCAAAGAGACATCAAAATGGGAAGAAATAATTTTGCAAACGCATCAGACTATTTAGAAACCTGGGATGACTCGGACAGCATAACGGTTGTAAATGCTCAGAAAAGATTTGAGACATTCACAAGGATTTGCATAGTCACTTAACAACATCATATCAAGGTTCTGGTTCAACTGAGAACATATCAAAAGTAGTAGAAACTGAATTGAGGCTTGAAACTATCAATCCTATAAGTCTCTAACATAGTAACTCGTCATCCTAGTAGATAGATGAGAAGCCTAGTTCTTAATCCCCGTAGAAGAGAAGATGATGACTCAGATCAGAAGGCCATGAGGTATAAGGAGTAAAAAGAGCCTTACGTTCCATCCCACAATCAATTCCCCTACATATAGCTAAAGCATTTCTAGACTCAACTTTGACCAGTTTGGCTTGGTAATCCTACAGGCAGTCAGGCTCTGATACCAACACTGTCAGGACCCCGAGTCAATGCCACATCGATCTAGCATGTAACACCTCATATCACTTTGCGGCCTCACGCACGGTATTCCCACGGGTGTCGCCTTACCTTTGCCCGGGACCGTTTGCGCCTTTTGGCACACGTATATGATAGTGTCGCTAGCATCCATATGATAAGGAGCCCGGGCTGACATGGCTAGTCGTAAACTCAAAATGGCACAGACTTACAGGGACAGGCATCCATGACCCAGCATCAAACGTGTCGGTCATCAGCGAGTGAATCCGGGCTGTAGCACTGGGCTAGCAGGACTCCGGTGAACCGGGCTGTAGCGGGCTAACAGGACTCCGGTATTCATCGTGTCACATTTTCCCGAAGGAACAGACACAAGAACGAAGAAGGACACCTGCCGGCCAGCCTAATTGTTCCGGAGCAGTAGCAAGCTACCATGGCTCGGTGGAAACACTAGGAGACATTTCCCGGTAAGAGAGGCTACTAAGGATAAACAACTAGATAGTCAGATCCCACACATACCAAGCATTTCAATAACATGCACACAATATGCTCGATATGTGCAAATACAACATGGCATCACAACATGACTCTACGACTCAAGTATTTATTCAATAGGCTCCGAGGAGCGAGATACTACAAACATGGGTCTCATGACCCAACATTTAGAGCATACAAGTCAAAACACAAGCAGAAGCTATCATGTCTGAGTACAGACATCTATAAATGAAAAAGGCTGAGAAGCCTGACTGTCTACCCGATCCTGCCGAGGGCACAAGATCGTAGCTGAGGTAACAAGCTAAACGTCGAAGACCATGCGGAACTACTAGCGAGACTGATGTCTCTCTGCAAAAACATAAAATAGGCAAACGTGAGTACAAATGTACCCAGCAAGACTTACATCAGAACTAACTACATATGCATCATTATCAACAAGGGGATGGTGGGGTTTAACTGCAGCAAGCCAGCTTTGACTCGGTGGCTATCCTGAACTATGACTACAAGTAACTCTTTTGAGGTGGCGCACACGAGTCCACATATTCACCAACCAATACACCACTATGGATCCACTCCCGTCTCCCTACGAGAACGCCATCCATAGCACTCACGCTTATCTTGCGTATTTTAGAGTATCCACTTTCACTTGTCTATGAACTGTACAGGCAACCCAGAAGTCCTTTACCGCGGACACGGCTATTCGAATAGATGATGTTAACCCTGCAGGGGTGTACTTCTTCACACACGCTCTCACCACTTACCGCCGTTTACACGACATGTACTCGGCAACCTTCAAGCGGAAGCCCAACGTGGGTGTCGGCCACGGCCTACCTAAACACTCCAGTCTCTAGTCCAGGTTTATCGCCTATTCGGGTTCCATCCATGAGGAGATCCGGCCGGGGTTTCGCTCACAGCCCCAAACGATGTGAACAGGGTTCCCAAGACACCAAACGGGCGCCCGGTACACCGTGCCACGTGCCTACCGCATCACAGCCCACCCCTCCGGTCAGCGCTGCCCACGGCCTCCGGCATACTACAAACACCAGAAACTACTTGCAACTCCTGGACAGAGGACAAGGGTGATCAAAAAGCCGAGAGGGTCCATTGGTTTCGGGCCCAATGCGTGGTAGTAGCTGAATCATGGATCACAAACACAGAACTCAGTTCCTGAGGACGGCTGCAATGAGACAACCCACCATGTACTCCTACATGGCCTCTCACCGCTACCTTTACCAAATCGTGTTCACACGCTTAGCTCACACACCGTAGGACATGTTTTCACACCTCTGATTCATCCCGGATGAATCAGACCTGACACAACTCTAAGCAATAGCAGGCATGACAAACAAGCATGAATGAGTAGGCACAACAGGGCTCAAACAACTCCTACTCATGCTAGTGGGTTTCATTTATTTACTGTGGCAATGACAGGTCATGCAAAGGATAAAGGGGTTCAGCTACCGCAGCAAGTAACAGTTGAATCGTTGTTGTCCTAATGCAGTAAAAGAGAGTAGGAGCGAGAGAGTGGGATTGTATCGGAATGAACAAGGGGGTTTTGCTTGCCTGGCACTTCTGAAGATAGCATTGAGTCTTCATCAGTGTCAACGATCACAACGTCGGAACATCGTCTACCGACAGGGGACAGATACCGGCAACAGAGAAGAAATACAATCAATGCAATGCACAATATGATGCATGCTCATGACATGGCAATATGAGTGTGTTGGCCTAATGCAGCTACAACCAGATGGATTTGGGTCATATTGAGCCAAAGGTTCAACCCCAAATTCAAACTATGAATTCAAATGGTGCCTTATCATGTTTTGCACTAAACAGCAAGGTTAAGTTGTTTAAACATGCATGAAACTAGTGCAGATGGATAGATTGGATTTTTATGATCATTTATCATATATAAATTATTAATTTGGAGTTACGGTTGAATTTCTATGAATTTTAGAAGTTTATACTATTTTCTGGAATTTCCTGAATTAACTTAAATCCAGAAAATGACTTACTGCGTCAGCCTGACATCATCATGACGTCAGCAGGTCAACGAGGCACGGTCTGGGTCAAACTAGCCAGTGGGTCCCGTCTGTCAGTAGTTAGTTAAACTAACTAAATTTAGTTAGCGCTAATCCTGGGTTAGTTAGCAGGGCGGGCCCCACCTGTCATTGACCCAAAGGTCAAACTGGGCCCACCGGTCAACGGTCAGCGGGGGTCAAACCCACCGGCGACATGACGCCGGCGAGGCCCGAGACGGCGGCGCGGTTCAGGAACGCAGCACGGGCGACGAAACGAGCGGCGGTTTGGCTTGGCGAGAAGCTGATGCTCGTCCGTATCCAGCGGAGCCATCAGCTCGTGCTAGAGTGGACCGTAGCGACGGCGGCAATGGCAAGTGCGGCGGCCGGAGCTCGGACAAGCTCGGCAACGACGCTGCGGTGCGCGGGAGGACTAGAGGATGGTGGTGTTGGGTTTTTGGGAACGTGTTGAGCACGTAGCAGTGCTCGTAGGCGACGGTGGCTAGCCTATTCGCCGGCGACGACAAGCGCAGCAGCGGTGAGCTCTCGGGTCCGGTGGCTAGCACGGCCAGAGCATGCAAATGAACGCTGGAGAGGGGGGGAAGATGGCGGGGCTCACGGCGAGTCTTCTGGTGCGGTCGTTGAGCTCGGGGAGGCACGGACGGCGTCAAAGCATCTCCGGCGATCTCGGAGCCGAAGGTTGAAGACGACGGTGTCGGCGCCACTGCAGGGCTCCCGGCGTCGCTTGGTGCGGTGAGGAGGAAGAGTAGGTCGAGGCGGAGGCCATGGACACATCGGCGAGGCGAGGGAGGGCCTGTGGCCGCGGTGGTTCTAGTCGGCGGCGACGGCTGTGCTCAGTGAGATGGGGAATGGCGAGGGAGAGAGGCAGGGAGATAGGGGAGAGGTGCACAGGAGAGTGAGGGGGGTCAGGGGTCCAGAGCGATGCCGAGGAGGCTTCGAGGCGCCTCAGTGAGGCAAGCAAAGAGGGAGGTGGCGTGGCGAGCTCGGCGGCGTCGCGGTGTCCCTCCTCTGCCTACTGGCACGAGGAGGAAGGCGACAGGGGGGGCGCCTGGTGGGCTGGGCCGCTGCTGGGCTGCACAGTGTTGGGCTGCGGGTGGGCTGCCAGGTAAGCTCAGGTAACTTTCTGCTCTCTGCTTTTACTTATTGTTTTCTATTTATGCAAATTTGTTTTAATTTGGTTTTCAAACCAATCCACTACTAAAAATTCTAGAAATAGTTATGGGCACTAAATGAATTATTCCAGAGGCCCTCAACTAATTCCAAGATTGTTGGAGCATTTAAAAAATATTTATAGTATTTAAATGCCCCAATTCAAATACAATATGGGTTAATTCAAAAATCCAGAATGGCCTAAAAATATGTGCATCATTTTTGGCAGAGGTTCTAGACCAATTCAAAAATGACGGACATTTATGAAGGCATTTTGGGTTCATTGAAAAGATTTAATTTTTTACCCTAGTTGATTTCATTTGGTGCTAGGGTTCAACACCCCCCATTTCAAGTTTCAAATAAATTTAGACATGATGCATGGATGACAAAGCAAAGACAAGCAAGGCCTGAACTGGGGATGTGACAGCCACGGAGGCCTCACCGCCCCTACTACTCCCACCGTTGGCCAGGTCATCCCTCCACTCACCCACACCCCCTGTTATTCTGCGACGATGGCAGCCTCACACCGCAGCCCAACCAGTGAACTCTCATACTCCTCTCCGTGTGGGCATCCACTACCGCGTCTTCCCCGGCTCCGCGTCATCCCCTTCCTAGTCCTCGCCGTCGTCCACCGCCCTGGTGCTCTCTGCGCGGCGTGGTCAACATGGTCAAGGAATGACTTCCATCGGAAGAGTACTATATGTGGAGAGGCTGGCAGCTGGGTCCACGGCCGCAGCAAGGAAGTGCCTCCTTATTACGCACAAAATAATGATTCCTCCACCTGACAGCAGGGACCCACCGGACGGGCCACCGTATTTTGTGAAAAAAATATTTCCCTCCTGACTGCTGGGACCCACCAGCTACATCTTCGCACGCAAGGAAGTGCGTCCATATTACGGGCAAAAAAATGATTTGCCCCCTGACTATTGGGACCCACCAGCTACATCTTCACACGCAAGGAAGTGCCTGACAGTCGGGACCCACGTGGTCGAAGCGTATGTAGCGTTGTCATTCTGGTCGCGAACGTGTACATACATACTGGTCGATGTAGAGGCGCGCATGTGTCATAGTAGAGGCACGCACGTGTCGTAGTAGAGGCGTGCACGTAGCATGTACACATACGTATAGCGGCCAGGGTGCAAGAAAGTAAATACGGCCACGTACGTACAGACGGGCAGGGTCTCGAACGCCTACTCGTTCATACGTACGGCCAGGGCTTGTATACATGGCTAGGGCGCAACGGAGAAACTGCGTCGTCATCGTGTTCATGGGGAGCCGACTGGCTGGGTCAGAACGGAATGTGTCGTCGTGTTCATCGGGAGCCAACTGGCTTGGACGGAATAGCTGATGAAAACGAGGCCTGGCGTACCGCAGAATGGAGGAAACAACCTTGTGTTCGACCGGCCACGGTCGATACGGGATCCTGTTCATCGGGAGGGGTCTGGCATACCACAAAACAGAGGAAACGGACTTCTGTTGGACCTCCTACGGTCGAAACAGGGTCCTGTTGATCGGGAGGGGTGTGGCATACCGCAAAATGGAGGAAATAGACTTGTGTTGGAGCGCTACGGTCAAAATGGGGATCCTATTCATCAGGAGGGGTGTGGTGTGCCGCAAAACGGGACTCCACGGGATGTTGTTCATCTCCATCGTCGACCTCCTCCAGCCTCCATGGGCTACTGTTCATGCACCGTTGACCTCCTACAGCTTCCACCTGCGACTGTTCATCCATGGGCTCCTGTTCATCCAGCCTCCACCGCGCGCTCCTCCACTGGATACTGTTCAACCAGCCCTCTCCATGGGGTCCTGTTCAACCACCCCTCCATGGGCTACTGTTCATCTAGCCCTCCACCGGCTACTATTCAACCAGCCCTCCACCGGCTACTGTTCAACCTTCCCTCCATGGGGTCATGTTCATCCAGCCCTCCATGGGGTCATGTTCATCCACGCCTAACCGGCTCGATCGATCAGGGTCATGTTCATCCAG
>NC_041391.1:210784715-210845405 GCF_002162155.2 Triticum dicoccoides | reverse complement strand
ACAATTCATCCAGAGGTAGCATCGATCGGCTTCACTTAGCAGCAGTAGTGAAGGAATCGCTTGATCGGGTTTAGTTAACAGCCATCGATCGATCGCTCGGGTTCAGTAACGCGTAGCCTGCAGTGCAATTGCTCGGGTTCAATTAGGCGACGCGTCGCTCGGGTTCAGTTAGAGCCCAACGCCTCGCACCCACGCATGTGCGTGTACGAGAGAAACATGCAAACCTCCATGCATCGCTCGGCCCCAACCACCCACCGTAACCGGGAGCGCCCCAATATTTTCCTCGCCCTCACTTCTACCACGGTTTTTTCTGTCATGGACGGCCCAAAGAATGTCAGGCTGCTATGTCTCCGGCCCGCCCAGGATGAAAAGCCCATTTTCTGTCATGATTTTTTGTCATAGAAGTTGGAGCCCACCACATCTATGATGATACCGGGTTTTTTCACAATTATTGTCATAGAAGTGTCACAAGCATGACAGAAAAAAACTTCGTTCGGCCCAAAATGTCACGAATGTGTCTTCTTTTTGTAGTGCCCACTTGTGCTTAAATGATGAGTATGAGCTATGATCAAATGTTCTCATTTGGCTCCTAAATCAATATACTCGTATTTAGATGACCTAGGCATCGCCAATTGCTTGATAGATGCTAGAGTACTTGTGCATGCTTTGCCACATATTTCATTTGCTATCTTATTGTGAGAGCATGTTGGTTGCATAATTTTCTCCATTCGAGGACATCCATTTGTTGCTTTGATTGTTCGGCTTTTTCTTTTTGCCAAATGGATGGACAAGAATGCCTAAGTACTCCCTCTAGATATCTATGCTTTTCTCGCCTCAAACTCTATTCATGCTACATCACCAAGCTTGATCAAGTCATATTCGGACCATCTGAGTGAGGAGCCCTCGGAGCCACTGATTCGTCATAGACTTAAACTTCCAAAACCTCTTAGTGCATTTCGGTCTGACTGATTCATCCCATTCGGTCACACCAAGTTCATTAAGTTGATCTAGGTTTTAATCTCGGTGCAACCGATTTGAACTTTTCAGTCACACCGAGTTGTAGCAACCGCTTGCGATTCTGCATCTCGGTGCCACTGAGGCGTTCCACTCGGTCACCCCGAAAGAGTCTAGAAAATTTGGAAATTTCTCCAAATGCTTTGCCCGTGCCTATCCTGTCCTGCCGACTCGTGGTCTCCAGATTGTCTTCTCATTGCCAGCGGCCTCCTGCCGCTGGTCTCCGTCGCCGTCAACGGGAATCTTCGCTGCCGTTGTCGCCATAGCAGGTTCATTGCTAAGTTAGGGTATGAACTCTTCCCTTTTGTGCCATCCCCACTCTGATTCCGAGCACAAAGATCAATGCATGTATTCTTGCCACTTTTGAGATCATTCTATCCACTGCAAACTCCGTTAGATAAGATTCAAAGCAAAAAAAATTAGGTTTGGGTTTCTGCCGAACTCATCTCAGACCGACCAATATTGAGATTTCGGTCTCACCGATTTGGCTTAGGCCATAGCACAAGTATTTTTCAATCTGACCGAAACATACCAATCGGTGTGACCGAGTTCATTTCTCTATGAAACCCTAGCAATCTCGGAGTCAGCAAACTGCATCTTGGTCTGACCGATCTCGCATGTTTAGACTCCAGAACTGCTTCGGTGTCGTCAAGTTTGTAATATCAGTAGCTCCAAAATGCTTTCTGTAGAAAGCTAAAACTAAGTTTTTGACTCATTAGTTTTGCAAAATGTCTGTGCTTTGTGATACTCATCCACTCTATCTCAACCTATCTATTCGCAGGGTCAGCTTTCAGTGTCAGAGATGTCAGACAACAGTGATAGCCAGAACAGGTCATAAGAGCATGCAAATCTGAGTGAGGGCACTAGTACCTCAAACAGTAGTTATGGTGATGGAAGCAGAAGCACTCCAAGCAACCTGCCTAAGACTGTAACCAGGCAGAGGAAGAAGAAAACCTCAGATTGAGAGGATGAGGACTTTGTGGTTGATGATGAAGTCACCTCAAAGAAGAAGGTTGTCAAGAAGGAATTTGGTACTGCTGCATCCACCAAGCCTGGCATGCACAAGAAGGCACCTGCCAAGAGAATCCCTATGTCGAAAGCCAGAGCCTCAACTCAAGCTACTGCTGAACCAAGAGAAGAAGAGGTTGTTGGAGGAAAGAAAAGGAAAGAAAGGGTCAAGAAGACCATGGCCAGAGTGATCAAAAAGCCATCTATGGTCAGGGAATCAGATGAAGAGGAGGAGGAAGAGCCCATTGCACCTCCTGCCAAGATCCAGAAGCTGATGGGAGATGCTCTCAAGTCTGGGGCTGCTCCATCTAAGCCCAAGACAGCTCCCAAGCCTGCTGCTACTGCTCAAGCTTCAAAGCCAATGGCACACAAGAGATCCACAAGAAATATCCCAGCTGCTGAGAAGAATAAGGCCCTAGTGCTTGAAGTTCAAGAAGATGATGAGGCCCAAGTGCTCAATAAGCTCAAGCCAAAAATTTCGGATCATGATGATACTCATCCAATTGCAGAGAACATGAAATTGAGAAAAGATGTAGGTCTCAGACTATGGAGACAGACAGACCCCTATGCCACAAGGAGAAGGACTGCTATGGATTACATGTTTCACACCAAGGAACAACGGGACTTCTATGAGATAGTTCTTTTGGACAAGAAGCCCATTGTTAGTGACATGAGATGTGTTGACTGGGCATATATTGATGAGAATGCTGATTATTTCCATGGAGTGCATGACAGCTTCAGATTGACTGGAGTTGACAAGTTTGTTGGTCAGAAATTGACAAAATGGAATGATGAGATGGTGATGCAATTTTATTCAACTGCATATTTTTACCCAGATGGAAAGATTGTCTGGATGACTGAAGGTACTAGGTACCAACCCTCCATTGCTGAGTGGGCCAAGCTAATCAATGCCCCTGAAGAACATGAAGATAACATAGATGTTTATGTCAAGCCCAGGAAAGGTCATAACTCCATCGAACACATGTACAAGGAAATTCCTGATGATGCCCTAGAGACACACAAATTTGGCTCCATTTACTATCTGTTGTCAGGGCTGCCCACTATCAACACTATATTGAGATATACATTGTTGCTCAAATCAGGAGATGACAGGATGATTAGAGGGCACTCAATCAACTTGCTGCATATGTTTGATGTGTCAGAGAAGTTCAAGGTGATGACCTTGATTATTGGAACAATTAAGAGGATTGCAGCAGATCAGAAGAGGTCATGTGGATATGCCCCCACATATTCATATGCTCATCAACTCCAAGATGGGTACATGCACATACCTTCTAGACAAATAGCACCTTCCCCTAAGGCCAGAATTTGAGGACAATGAGATTGTCATGGATGCATCACATCCTGCATCTGTAGAGGCTCAAGAGAAGAGAGAGAAAGCAAAGGCAGGAAAGTCTTCCCAGGTTCCAGATGCCTCAGCTGTAGATCTCAAGACCAAGCAGGATCAGCTTAGCTATCTGCTTGAGGCCACAGTGAGAATTGAGAAAGGACTAGCCACCCTAAATCAAAACCAATAAAGTCTTGAGAGGATTATCGAAACAAAATTTTATGATCTAGGCTTGAAGGTCATAGAAATTCAAACCACGGTTGAGCAACTTCAAGAATAAGCAGAGGACAGGAGAGGGAGAGCTACCACAGAAGCATTTCAGAGAGTGCCAAGGGCACAAAGGTCTATAGATGTGCCAGCCAGTGACACAAGAGCTGCCATTTCAGCACCTGCAGCCACTGCCCCAGTTGCCCCTCTAGTTGCAACTCCTCTAGATCCTCAGACATCAGCCGAAGATTTTGTAGATGTTGTCCTCTCCATGCCATATTCGCACACTGGAGCTCCCGGAGATCATGCTTAGTGTGCCGCATAG
Organism: Triticum dicoccoides; assembly: GCF_002162155.2. Lineage (NCBI taxonomy): Eukaryota > Viridiplantae > Streptophyta > Magnoliopsida > Poales > Poaceae > Triticum > Triticum dicoccoides. The sequence continues at coordinate 210,841,503 of NC_041391.1, read as the reverse complement.
CACTATGCATTTTCAAGCTTTTTGGTAACTTGTTGCCAAAGGGGGAGAAAGTGTATAGATCATAGGCTTCGAGAGAGAGTGTGTTTTGCTTTATTTGTCTCTCTTGCTACTTGTTATTTGCTTGTTTGCTTGCTACATTATTCGTGCTTGTGTGTGAGATACTCCTATGATCATGTGTTTGATCATACTTTGCTTTAATGTGCGCTTGAATGATAATATCTTATCACTTATGTACGATCAATCATGTTTGCCTTGGTAATGAGTGCATGCTATTTATATTCTATCATTTTGAGTGCTCCACCAAGATGTATGTGACATGGAAGAGTAACCCATGATCCTAATCGATTGTGCATTTGCATTCAAAAGCAAATTTTAAATAATGCACAAATTCAGGGGAGCTCTTGCTTATCACATACTTCTCAAAGCGACGATGTAATTCCTTGATATTATCTTTTGCTGAAGCTTTGATCTATATGTTGTCATCAATTACCAAAAAGGTGGATATTGAAAGTGCAACTTATCCCCATGTGGTTTTGGAAATTCATAACAACATACAGCTCATTGAACTAATATCCATTCAAGTTAAATGTTTCAGAAAGTTCAATGTTTGGCATGGCATGGACTAGATATGTGGACCCCTCAAAATTATAAGGATACATATTGGCAAAAGTTTAAGACTCTTCATTTCCATTTTAGTGATCCAAGATCACATTGAGTCCATAGGAAAAGCCAATACTATTAAAAGGGGATGAGGTGTTGCTTAATGGTCTATTTGCTCAAAATGCTTAGTGATATGCCCCAAAAACCCTCAACCACTTTCTCATTTCCACATTTGTCCTAAACCTACAGTCAAACTCAGCCCCACTGATTTGATTCATTCGGCGCCACCGAGTTCACTTGACATAGCTATAACCAGAAACCCTAATCAATCCGGTCTCACCAATAGGGATCTTGGTCTCACTAAGATGGGATTGAAAACTCTTTGTTTCCCTTCGTAACGTTTCGGTCATACCGACATGAGCGGTCGGTCCCACCAAGTTCGCAATGCAAACTCTCTGTTTCCTTTTCGTAATGTTTTGGTCTCACCGAAATGAGCGATCGGTCCAATCGAGTTTGCTTGACCAAGCCTTTGTTTGCTTATTGCTGAAATAGGTCTCACCGAGTTCAAGCGATCGGTCTCACCGAGATGAGGTTTTTCCCTAACCCTAGCGCATCGGTCGCACCGAGTTGATCTCATCGGTCCCACCGAAAACCCTAACGTTCACATTTTGAACTAGATCGGTCCCACCGAGTTTCTCTATGCGGTCTGACTGAGTTTGGTAAATTGTGTGTATAGTTAGATTTTGTGTGGAGGCTATATATACCCCTGCACCCCCTTCTCCATTTGAGAGAGAGCCATCAGAACGTGCCTACACTTCCACTACTTATTTTTTGAGAGAGAACCACCTACTCATGTGTTGAGACCCAGACATTCCAATCCAACCACAAGAATCTTGATCTCTAGCCTTCCCCAAGTAGCTTTCCACTCAAATCATCTTTCCACCATATCCAAATCTGTTAGAGAGAGTTGAGTGTTGGGGAGACTATCATTTGAAGCACAAGATCAAGGAGTTCATCATCAACACACCATCGATTACCTTTTGGAGAGTGGTGTCTCCTAGATTGGTTAGGTGTCACTTGCGAGCCTCCGTCAAGATTGTGGAGTTGAACCAAGGAGTTTGTAAGGGCAAGGAGGTCGCCTACTTCGTGAAGATCTACCCAAGTGAGACAAGTCCTTCATGGGCGATGTCCATGGTGGGATATACAAGGTTGCTTCTTCATGGACCCTTCGTGGGGGAGCCCTCTGTGGACTCGCGCAACCGTTACCGTTCGTGGGCTGAGTCTCCATCAACGTGGGTGTACGATAACACCACCTATCGGAACCACGTCAAAAATCTCCGTGCCTACATTGTGTTTGCCCTCTCCAAACCCTTCCCTTTTACCTTCATATGAAATGTTTTACATTACGCTGCTACACTCTTAGAATTGCATGTGTAGGTTGATTGCTTGACTTGTGTTAAGTTGCTAAAATCTGCCAAGACTTAAAATTGGGAAAAGGCTAGATTTTTAATTGGTCAAGTAGTCTAATCACCCCACCCCCCTCTAGACATAATTTTGATCCTACAAGTGGTATTAGAGCTTTGGACTCCATTTGCCTTGGTTTCCATAGTTTTGGTGATCATAGCCTTGGTTTCACAACTTAGGAGAGTATGGCATCTAGCGAGGGAAATTACCACCGTAGATGTCCTTACTTTGATGGTACTAATTTTGCTAGTTGGAAGCATAAAATGAAAATGCATATTCTTGGACATAACCCTGTCATTTGGGCTATTGTGTGTATTGGTTTGCAAGGTGAATTCTGCAATGGGGAGAACCAAATCGTGAAGCAGTTGCGGAAGAATTGAAGATGCTGCAATACAACGCTTAAGCTTGCGATATCCTATTCAATGGATTGTTCACCGAAGAATTCAACAAAATCAGCCGTCTTGAGAATGCAAAGGAAATTTGGGATACTTTGATTGATATGCACGAAGGTACAGAGTCCATCAAGGAATCCAAATTGGATGTGCTTCAAAGTCAACTTGACAACTTCAAAATGAAGGATGGTGAAGGTGTCACTGAAATGTACTCTAGGCTTCCTCTCATCACAAATGAGATTGCCAGCTTAGGAAGTGAAGAGATGACTGACAGATTCATCATCAAGAAGATCCTAAGAGCCTTGGATGGAAAATATGATACCGTGTGCACATTGATCCAAATTATGCCCAATTACAAAGATCTCAAGCCAACGGAAGTCGTTGGAAGAATTGTTGCTCATGAGATGTCACTCAAGGATAAGGAAGAGCTTCACAACAAGTCTAGTTGTTCTCATAAAACTTCATGTGATGCTCCTGCCACATCAAGTGAAAACAAGTCTTCAATGAAGAAATGAGCTTAATGGTGAAGAATGTCAAAAAATTCTACAAGAGTAGAAGTAAAGAGAGAAGCTCCAAGTCAAGGTCCTACAATGACAAAAGATTTTCTAGTCGTGATAGAAATTGCTACAATTGTGGAAGACCCGAACACTACTCCAATGAGTGTATGGCTCCCTACAAAAGAAAAGAAGACTCACCTAAAAGGACAAGTAGAAGAGATGAATCACCTCCAAGAGAGAGAAGGGGCAGAGATGACCGTTATGAATGAAGACCCTCTCGCAGAAGCAAGGATTCGGAAAGGAAGGACAAGTCATCAAGGAGCTACACAAAATGAAGACATCATTCTCATGTCGGTGAATGGGTATCTGGTTCCGACTCCAACAACCACCCCGAGAGAAGTTATCACTCCGACTCTGAACGTACTCAAGATGAAGATGTTGCCGGTCTTGCACTTGTGTCAACCAACTCCTATGACATATTTGACTTACCAAATGAAGGAATTGGAAGATGCTTCATGGCCAAAGGCCCCAAGGTATCACACCCCAAGTATATTCATTCGAATAGTGATGAAGATGATTTGCTAGGTGATGATGATTTGCTTGTTGACAATGCTAGTGATGAAAATTATGATGAAATTTCTATTAATCATGCTAATCAAGATGAAACGAATGACGATGATAAGAAGGAGATTAAGCGTCTAACTAAAGAATTAAGGACTCTTAAGTTAGCTCATGAAACTACTTTAGAGGATCATCGAGAACTTTTAAAACCTCATGAGATGCTACGCTTTGAAAATCTCAACTTAGAGCAAGAGCATGAGTTCTTAAAAGCAATCACTAATGATCTTCAAAAGAAAAGTTCTTCTTACATTGCCAAGCATTTACTCTTCTCTACTTAAATGCCACAAGTAAAATCTAGCAACAAGAGTAAGAAAGATTCTTCTTCTAGTAGTAACAATAATCATGCTAAATCCAATAATGTTGCTTCTAGTAGTTCTCTTGATTATACTAATGATTCTCTTAGCCAAGTTACACTTGAGGAACAAAATAGCTTGTTGAAGGGAATTATAGAGAAAGGTGTTTACAAGAGCCTTGCCGGAAGTAAGCAATTTGAGGAAACTGTACGCAAGCAAGGAAGACACCGGAAGAATAAATGTGTTGGTTTTGAACAAAAGTTCAATGCCAATGGAGTTGAGTGCGAAGAAGATCAATACCCCAAGACGTAGTCTGTTCCTCAAAAAGAGAAGTATGATCCCACTTCCTTCGAGGGAACACAAGCTCAAGATGATCTTCCACCACAAGACCACAAGCTAAAAGGCAAGGACAAGCTTCAAGAGGAGATTGATGCATTTGAAGAAGCTCCAAAGGCCTTGGTCAAGTGGGTTCCCAAGACTACTTCAAGTTCTACTTCATCAAGTATAACTACAACTCCAAGGATTCCCACCAAGTTGATGTGGATCCCAAAGAAGAAGAACTAGAGAGTTCTTGAGGGTGGCTCCGCCAACATATTTCACTCATATTCATATTGGCAAGGACAAGTGCAATCAACTTCCACTTCTTGCACTAGTTCAAGGAGTCACAAACCCTCTTGCTAGTAATTCAAGGGACAAGATAACCAAATTCTTTCATGGACATCATCATATGTGGACTTCACTCTATGAGCATAATTGGTTTGCTGCCAATTTTTGGCTTTCCAAATGTTGGCATTGCCAAATATTGGCAATACCAAGACTTGCCAACTATTGGCCACTTTATAAGAGATAGGCACGAACCAACCAAGTAGTAGCCAATATTTGGCACAATGCCAAACATTGGCATGCCAATTTTTGGCAACAAAACAATTATCCTCTATGTCCATGGATATCCTTGTTTGTTCCTTGTGGGACTAGCCCATGTAGGTATTGGAAGTGCAACTCACTTCAATGGATTGCTCCAAATGATCTACATCAATATTGAGCATACACATCTTCAACATCTACATGAAGTCATCATCAACAAAACCCAAGGTTAGTTCATCCCTCTAAAAGGGGATATAACATCTAGGGGGAGCTTTACTCTAAGAATTGAGCTAAAGCAACTCTAATGGTGTGAACACAATAATGCTTTATGTAAAAGTGATAACCCCACGTGTGCTTAAACGATGAGTATGACCTATGATCAAATGTTCTCATTTGACTCCTAAGTCAATATACTCATATATAGATGACCTAGTCATCGTGAATTGCTTGATAGATGCTAGAGTGTTTGTGCATGCTTTGCCACATATTTCATTTGCTATCTTATTGTGTGAGCATGGTGGTTGCATAATTTTATCCATTCGAGGACATCCATTTGTTTCTTTGTTTGTTTGCCTTTTTCCTTTTGCCAAATGGATGGACAAGAACGCCTAAGTCCTCCCTCTAGATATATATGCTTTTCTCACCTCAAACTCTATTCATGCTACATCACAAAGCTTGATCAAGTACTATTCGGACCCTCTGAGTGAGGAGCACTCGGAGCCACCGATTTGTCATAGAGTTAAACTTCCAAAACCTCTTAGTGCATTTCGGTCTGACCGATTCATCCCATTCGGTCACACCGAGTTCATTAAGTTGATCTAGGTTTTAATCTTGGTGCAACCGATTTGAACTTTTTGGTCACACCGAGTTGTAGCAACCGCTTGCGATTCTGCATCTTGGTGCCATCAAGGCATTCCACTCGGTCACACCGATAGAGTCTGCATATATATACCCACGGGCTGAAATTTTGGAAATTTCTCCAAACGCTTCGCCCGTGCCTGTCCTGCCCTGCCGACTCATGGTCTCCAGATCATCTTATCATCGCCAGTGACCTCCTTCCGCTGGTCTCCATCACCGTCAACAGGAATCTTCGCGGACATTGTCGCCGTAGCGGGTTCATCGCCAAGTTAGGGTATGAACTCGTCCCTTTATGCCATCCCCACTCCAATTTTGATCACAAAGATCAATGCATGTATTCTTGCCACTTTTGGGATCATTCTATCCACTGCAAACTTCGTCAGATCATATTCGAAGCAAATATTTAGGTTTCCGTCAGACTCATCTCGGATCGACCGATATTGAGATTTTGGTCTCACCGATTTGGCTTAGGCCATAGCACAAGTATTTTTCGGTCTGGTCGAAGTCCGAAACATACCAATCGGTGTGACCGAGTTCATTTCTCTGTGAAACCCTAGCAATCTCGGAGTCACCAAACTGCATCTCGGTCTGACCGATCTCACATGTTTAGACTCCAAAACTGCTTCGGTGTCACCGAGTTTGTAATATCGGTAGCTCCGAAATGCTTTCTATAGAAAACTAAAACTAAGTTTTTAACTCATTCTTTTTGCAAAATGTCTATGCTTTGTGATACTCAACAACTCTATCTCAACCTATCTATTCATAGGGTCAACTTTTAGTGTCAGAGATGTCAGACAATAGTGATAGCCAGAACTGGTCAGAAGAGCATGCAAATCTGAGTGAGGGCACTAGTCCCTGAAACAGGAGTTATGATGATGGAAGTAGAAGCACTCCAAGCAACCTGCCTAAGGCTGCAACCAAGCAGAGCAAGAAGAAAACCTCAGAGGATGAGGATGAGGACTTTGTGGTTGATGAGGAAGTGCAGAGTTTTGTAGGACAACAACAAATTTTCCTCAAGTGGACGGCCTAAGATTTATCAAGCCGTGGGAGGCGTAGGATAAAGATGGTCGCTCTCAAACAACCCTGCAATCAAATACATGAAATCTCTTGTGTCCCCGACAAACCCGATACAATAGTAAATTGTATAGGTCCACTAGTTCGGCGAAGAGATGGTGATACAAGTGTAGTATGGATAGTAGATATATAGGTTTTTGTAATCTTATCTTAGTTAGAACTAGTAGTACTGGACTAGAGGAGGCTCCAAAAGTTGTGTAAAGTACCAACACCTCATGCATATATAGGTTAGAGTGGAGAGGAGGGGCTCCTTGGTGCGTTGGCCAAAATTCGGCCTCCCCACTTGGAAAAGTGGGGAGCCTTCCCTATTGGGCCATGGTGGCCCAATATTCCTTTCAGCACTTGGACTTTTAAGGCCCGTCGAAACTAAATTAAATATAAAAGACCTCTAACAACATATTATTATTATTAATTTAACACCTCCGGAAATATTTTCCACCTATATATGATTTATAGGTAATACTCGGTATTGCCCGATAACTCCAAAACCCTTCCGTTGACCCCAAAATGCTTTCGGTTCCTCTTGAAACTATTCCAGATATTAATGAAATAATTCCACAAATAAATCCTCGACACTCTTGTAATACTAACACTCAGCAGATCATGAATACCTTAAGCTTGTGATGTAAGGGAACGCGACAGAAAACAAAAAAAATTTGACCTACGCACCAGCCCAGGACCACTATGAAGATGCATACAAGGTTTGCTAGGATCATTACCGACTCATAGCGCAACGGAAGGAGAGTCGGTGGAGATGACAGGTGCAGATCCCTACAGCTAGGATTTTACAACCTCCCAACCGCGAGGATGTACACCCTGAATAGATCCTCACACGGTCCCTCGAACAGCCCTCCGGGAGGCCCTCGGACAGAAACTCGATCAGTCCCTCGGACAGCCCTTCGGGAGGCACATCGTCAGATCCTTGGATAGAACCTTAGGCTATTTCTCAAACTAAGAACGAAACTACGACCGCTCTACCCGGTTGCACACATACGGTGTCAACTATCCAGCAGGGCTTCGCCGTCAAGAACTAGGGCTTACCGAAGACTAGACAACATTTCGGCGTAAGGAATTAGATAGAAAGCCAAATCATAGCATGGCATGTGTTTCAGAGAGATTTAGTGAAATGGAGAGTTATCTCCACCTCTATTTATAATGGGAGGCAAGGGGTAGATGGCACTTGAAAATACCAAAAAGCCCTTGGATATTTTCCACCCAAAAGCCACCAAAAGTGGGAGGAGACTGAGGGAGTCCTGGATAAGGGGGTATCCGGACAGCCGGACTATATACTTTGGCCGGACTGTTGGACTATGAAGATAGAAGATAGAAGACTTCGTCCCATGTCCGAATGGGACTCTCCTTAGCGTGGAAGGCAAGCTTGGTGATTCGGATGTAGATCTCCTCCTCTGTAAACCGACTCTATGTAACCCTAGCCCCCTCCGGTGTCTATATAAACCGGAGGGTTTAGTCCATAGGACACAACAACAATCATACCATAGGCTAGTTTCTAGGGTTTAGCCTCTCTGATCTCGTGGTAGATCAACTCTTGTAATAGTCATATCATCAAGATCAATCAAGCAGGAAGTAGGGTATTACCTCCATCGAGAGGGCCTGAACCTGGGTAAACATCGTGTCCCCAGTCTCTTATTACCATTAGCCTTAGATGCACAGTTTGAGACCCCCTACCCGAGATCCACCGGTTTTGACACCGACATTAGTGCTTTCATTGAGAGTTCCTCTGTGTCGTCGTTGCAAGGCTAGATGCCTTCTCCAACCTTCAACCACGTTGTCCTGGGTGAGACTTTTCTCCCCGGACAGATCTTCGTGTTCAGCGGCTTCGCACTGCGGGCCAACTCGCTTGGCCATCTGGAGCAGATCGATAGCTACCCCCCTGGCCATCAGGTCAGGTTTGGAAACCTAAACTACACCGCCGACATCCACGGAGACTTGATCTTAGACGGATTCGGGCCTGTGTCAGGAGTGCCGAACAATCACGACGTGCATGACCTAGATATGTAGTCGGATAGTATTCAGAACATTGCACCTGCTACAGCTCCGGACTTCATTCCAGATTAGGTCGTGCATTCCGAGGACGGGTGGATGGACCCCGCCCCAAAGGCCGCACGCTCATCGGCGTTAGAGCCGAACACAGACTCCTCTCCTCAGGAAATTTGTACCTCCGGACCCCCGGACTCATCTCCGGTAGTGTGTTCCGGACCGCGCGCATCCGTGCCCATCGAATCTAATTGGGCTCCAGTCATGGAGTTCGCCTCCGTGGATATCTTTCAGCACACACCCTTCAGAGACGTGCTGAATTCATTAAGGTCTCTCTCTTTGTCAGGAGACTCCTGGCCGAACTATGTCCGGCTCGAGCGGGAAGCTGGCGACAAAGAAATTCGTTACCCACCCACCACCCACTTAATAGCCACGGTCGATGACTTAACCGATGTGCTTAACTTCGACTCCGAAGACATCGACGGTATTGACGACGATGCGGGAGAAGAACAGGAACCACCGCCCATAGGGCGCTAGACTGCCACCTCTTCATATGATATATATATATGGTGGATACTCCCAAAGAAACCAATGGCGATGAGGCAACGGGAGATAACCCCTCGGGGAAGAAATCAAAACATGGGCATCATCGGCGCCGCTCCAAGCCTCGCCACAACAATACCGGCACTGGAGAAGAAAATCCAGATGGTGCCGAAGAGGAATACGATCCTGATCAACCCACCTTCGAGCAAGCCGAACAGGAATACGGGTAGGCTAGCCCAGACGAACAGGCGACAGACGGATACTTGGAGGACGATAACTATATGCCTCCCTCCGAAGACGAGGTGAGCATCGGTGACGACGAATTCGGCATACCAGAGGATCCCATAGAGCAGGAGCGCTTCAAGCGCAGGCTTATAGCCACTGCAAGAAGCCTGAAAAAGAAGCAGCAGTAGCTCCAAGCGGACCAAGATCTGCTCGCAGACAGATGGACCGAAGTCCTAGCGGCCGAGGAATACGGACTCGAACCCTCGAGCAGGGGATAGCCAAAGCATAAACCGCTAGAAGAAGAGGCTGAAGAGCCTGAACTTCCAGCACAAGATGAGGCTGACCGGCCACCACGTGGCCGGGATAAAACGGCATGTCAGGCCGGACACCAGCCCGCACCCCCATGCCGGTTCACTACGGCCCGGGGCAATACACAGGACCTGCGAGACATATTGGAAAACAACATAGGACAGCCAAGATCGATATACGGATCACGAGGGCGCGCCACGGCTCAGGACACCGATCGTCGCCGGATACAATACTGATAAATCCGGCCGGGCCGGACATTACCGACCAGACCTAATCGGACTATGCCGCGACATAGCCCAGCACAGAGGCGCCGCACACCCCCTCTGCTTCACTAATGAAGTAATGGATCATGAATTCCCAGAAGGGTTTAGACCTCTCAACATCGAATCATACGATGGCACAACAGACCCCTTGGTATGGATCGAAGACTTCCTTCTCCACATTCACATGGCTCGCGGTGATGATCTACATGCCATCAAGTATCTCCCCCTTAAGCTTAAAGGACCAGCCAGACATTGGTTGAATAGCCTGCCGGCGAATTCCATCGGCAGTTGGGAAAATCTTGAGGACGCATTCATCGATAAATTCCAAGGCACCTATGTGCGACCACCGGATGCTGATGACTAAAGTCACATTACCCAACAGCCCGGAGAGTCAGCTAGGAAATTCTGGACTCGGTTCCTAACTAAAAAGAACCAAATTATCAATTGTCCGGATGCCGAGGCCCTGGCGGCCTTTAAGCATAATATCAGTGACGAGTGGTTTGCCCGACACCTCGGCCAAGAAAAACCAAAGACCATGGCGGCACTCATGACACTAATGACCCGCTTTTGCATGAGTGAGGACAGTTGGCTGGCTCGCAATAACACCACGCCAGGAAACCCTGGCATTTCAGATATCCGTGACAGTAACGGAAAGCCATGATGCAACAGACACAAGCGTCGAAACAATGGCGACAATGCAGAAGATACGGCAGCCAATGCCGAATTCAGCAACTCCAAATCCGGTCAGCGGAAGAAGCCGTTCAAAAGAAACAATCCGGGATCGTCCAGTCTGGACCGCATACTCGACCGCTCGTGCCAGATTCACGGCACCCCCGATAAACCAGCCAATCACACTAACAGAGATTGTTGGGTGTTCAAACAGGCCGGCAAGATAAATACCGAGAACAAGGACAAGGGGCTGCAAAGCAATGATGACGAGGAGCCCTGGTGTCCGAACACTGGAGGATAGAAGAAATCCCCCCCCAGGTAAAAACGGTGAACATGATCTATGCCACTCACATCCCCAAATGGGAGCGAAAGCGTGCACTTAGGGACGTCTATGCGATGGAGCCTATCGCCCCAAAATTCAACCCATGGTCATCCTGCCCGATCACCTTTGATCGTAGGGACCATCCCACAAGCATCCATCACGGCGGCTCAGCCGCACTGGTTCTTGACCCAATCATCTACGGATTCCACCTCACGCGCGTCCTCCTGGACAGTGGCAGCAGCCTAAACCTGCTTTATCAGGACACAGTGCGCAAAATGGGCATCGATCCGTCACGGATCAAACCCACCAAAACCACCTTCAAAGGTGTAATTCCAGGGGTAGAGGCCCACTGCACAGGCTCAATAACACTGGAAGTGGTCCTCGGATCTCCGAACAACTTCCGAAGCGAGGAGTCAATCTTCGATATCGTCCCTTCCTGTAGTGGCTATCATGCACTACTTGGACGAACCACGTTCGCTCGTTTCAATGCGGTACTGCACTATGCATACCTCAAGATCAAGATGCCAGGACCTCGCGGGGTCATAACAGTCAACGGAAATACAGACCGCTCCCTCCGTACGGAAGAGCATACTGCGGCCCTCACGGTAGAATTACAAAGCAGCCTCCTCCGACAAATAGCCAATTCGGCGACGACATCCCCAAACACCGCCAAGCGAGTCCGGAGTACCCCGCAACAGGACCGTCAGGCACGCCAGGAGCTCGATTAGCAACCCGGCCTCCACCCCAGCCCCATTCAATCGACGTTAGTGTGACGCGTACACAACTACACGCTCAAGATACCATGGGCATAGGTGGAGGCGAGATGACAATGCGGCCAGAATGTGGTTCAGCCGCCATGAGGCCCGCATACTACCTTTTTTTTCTTTTCCAGGACCCCACTTTCGGGCAGCCCCTTCAGAGAGGTCGGATAACCGGACTCACCACAGAAGGCACACCAAGGAGGCAAGAGGCATTGCACCCAAGGGAATACTTAGGTGGTCTTCTTCAATGATCGTTATCCCTGTCCTTACATACCCGCATATAGCCTGCCCTTGGATAGGACATGTCAAATAGTCCTATTTCTTTCTGCTTAATGCATTAATTGTACACTTACGCCTCGCCGTATTGTCCAAATAAGTTGGAAGTAGTACACATCGTCAACTTCTTATTACTATCTTCATATTTTTCATTGAATGTTTATTCAATATTGCATCCGTACATCTTGGTACGCTCAGTTTGCCGGGGGCTTCCTATCGAGCTCCATAAAATCGCAAGAAAAGCCCGAACACTTCCAATAGTGTGGCACCCCGAACTTATAGCATTATATGCATCAGCTCCGAATCATGTCTTGGGTCAATAGTTGGGTTAGCCCGGCTCCCTTGTTTTGGTACCTTACGTTCCGTTATATCGGCTAAGGTAGCACAGGGAGAACTACTACGATTGTGTCCCGGTTCTTCCGGACGAGCACCTCAGTAGAGAAAGCCGAAAACTGACCGTCATGATGCGGCGAGAGCTTGTCGTTGTTCGCGAGGTACTAAAATCCCTAAAGATTTTTTTCCGCTTAAGGCGAGGAATTGGCCTTGCCCAATTTAGGCATGTATAACGCCCCAGTTTGGCTTTCCGAATACTAGGGGCTTCGCCGAAATTTAAAATTATAGATTTCTATGGCCAAGTGAGAGTTATAAAGCCGAATAGTCCGATTCCCTGGTTCGCTGCGCTAAACACCTCCTTAAAGGACCAAGAATTTGGAAAAAGAGTGTTTAGGTTTTCCACGAACACCCCAGTACTAGTTACAAGGGGGCGGAAGCCGACGACGGGCCTACTTTCAGATTTTGATAAACGGCCGCAGAGAAGGTAATATTTTAAATCAAACAAAGTGTTATATAGTGCAATCAAACTCGTCCTCATATTACACAGACGACATGAGTACATTTACTCGAAAATAATGTTCTTAGGACATTCATTCGCCACAAGCCGAGCGCCTTTCATCACTCCATTATAATACATCTCGGGGTAGCGATGCTCCTTGCCCTTCGGGGGGGGGGGGCATCCTTCACGAGCTTCTCAGCATCCAGTTTGGACCAATGCATCTTCGTGCGGGCAAAGGCCCGTCGGGCACCCTCAATACATACAGACTGCTTGATAACTTCTAGTCGTGGACAGGCATGCACCATCCGCTTCACCAGGCCAAAGTAGTTACCGGGCAGGGGCTCGCCAGGCCACATCCAGACTATGAGGTCCCTCATGGCCTATTCAGTTAGTCACTCAGAGGCATCGGGTGTTCGGCCCCAGTATATTGGGACAAGAACAGCTTCTCTGTAGAGCTTCCCTCTTTAGCGCGATAGAACTCTGCAGCATCTGAAATGCTGCATGGCAGATCTGCTAATGCTCCTGGAGAGCTCCGGATTCGTGTAAGTAAAAGAAATGACTCCTCCACATGCTTGCTTTGCATAAAGAATGCCTTATCCTCCGCTATCTTCTTGGATGCCTGGATTTCCTGGAGGGCCTTTTGGGCTTCGGCCTTGGCGTTGGCCGCGCTCTGGAGGGCCTTCGCAAGCTCAAACGCTTGCGTCTTGTAGTCATGCTCCAAGGAATCTAACTTCTTGCCAAGCTCCTGCTGTACCTCTCCCACCCGAGCATCTTGCTTCTCTCGCTCGGTGCGCTCCGTATCCGCCTTGGCTTCGGCCACGAACAGCGCTTCCTTCAGGGCCGCCACTTTGGTCGCGGTCCCTATCAAAAGCCATGATGTTTTTTATTAGCATCACCAACTTTTTATCCTCTATACGACATATGGACGGGGTTTCTCTTACCTTTGTTCGCCTCAAGCTGCTTCTTCACGAGGCCGAGCTCTTCTTCGGCCTGCCCCAGTTCGCGATTGAGTCCGGCATCCTCAGCCGTGCGCGCAGCAGCGGTCAGCAGCAGTGCCTATTTGATTCATACAGACAAATACTATTAGCTTCCTGTGGTTTTTTAGTTGACCCTCCATTTGGCTTTTCTTTCCAAACATCAACCAGGGTATCAGGGGCTACTCTCTATCGAGTGATATTTCCTCACACTTTCTTTACCTCAAAGCCTGTTAGCAGGCTGGTGCAGGCTTCAGTCAATCCGCTCTTGGCGGACCAAACCTTCTCAATCACCGTACCCATAAGTGTACGGTGTTCATCCTCGATGGAAGCGCCTTGAAGCACTTCCAACAAATTATCTGATGCCTCCGGCTGGGCGGAGGTCATCGGCATGGCCGGCTCACCCTCCTTCACGAGGGACTGCTTATCGGAATCTGGAACCTTTGTAGGCTCCGGCGCAGTAACCGGCTGGGAGCCAGACTTGTTGTGGCTCCCGTCAACATAATCCATGGGGTTCTCATCCCCCATATGCTCGGCGCCCGAAATTCTTCCTTGGGGCGTCTACGGAACCATCGCCTCCTGCTCCGGCATCCTCTGGGACAACACCTCGGTGTCATCCACAGGTCGTGGGGAGGTTGCCGTCGGGAGTGAATTCATATCCGACTCGTTCAGAGACTCCTCCAAAGAGGACTCCTCGAGATCGGACCCGGCCGGACTGCATAAATGTGTTCGGCGTCATTACAAACCATGAGGTCAAAGTCGCACGAAAAATATTATGGAATGTGAATACTTACAACCTCGCCCGGGGCTTGCCCCTTGGCAGCCACTCCTCATCGCTGAAAGTGGCGGTAGTGGAGTGATCGGGAAGGGACGCCTTTCCCTTCTTCGGCGTCCCGGCCTCCCCCGATGGGGCGGCCTGTTGGAAATATGCCCTAGAGGCAATAATAAAATGATTATTATTATATTTCTTTGTTCATGATAATTGTCTGTTATTCATGCTATAATTGTATTATCCGGAAATCGTAATACATGTGTGAATACATAGACCACAACATGTCCCTAGTGAGCCTCTAGTTGACTAGCTCGTTGATCAACAGATAGTCATGATTTCCTGACTATGGACATTGGATGTCATTGGTAACGGGATCACATCATTAGGAGAATGATGTGATGGACAAGACACAATCCTAAGCATAGCTCAAAGACCGTGTAGTTCGTTTAGCTAGAGCTTTTCCAAATGTCAAGTATCATTTCCTTAGACCATGAGATTGTGCAACTCCCGGATACCGTAGGAGTGCTTTGGGTGTGCCAAATGTCACAACGTAACTGGGTGACTATAAAGGTGCACTACGGGTACCTCCCAAAGTGTCTGTTGGGTTGGCACGAATCGAGACTGGGATTTGTCACTCCGTATGACGGAGAGGTATCTCTGGGCCCACTTGGTAATGCATCATCATAATGAGCTCAATGTGACCAAGTGTCTGGTCACGGGATCATGCATTACGGTACGAGTAAAATGACTTGCCGGTAACGAGATTAAATGAGGTATTGGGATACCGACGATCGAGTCTCGGGCAAGTAACGTACCGATTGACAAAGGGAATTGTATATAGGATTGCTTGAGTCCTCGACATCGTGGTTCATCTGATGAGATCATCAAAGAGCATGTGGGAGCCAACATGGGTATCCAGATCCCGCTGTTGGTTATTGACCGGAGAGGCATCTCGGTCATGTCTGCATGTCTCCCGAACCCGTAGGGTCTACACACTTAAGGTTCGGTGACGCTAGGTGAGGGAGTTCCGGACTAGGGGGTGTCCGGATAGCCGAACTACCATCATCGGCTGGACTCCAAGACTATGAAGATACAAGATTGAAGACTTCGTCCCGTGTCCGGATGGGACTTTCCTTGGCATGGAAGGCAAGCTTGGCAATACGGATATGTAGATCTCCTACCATTGTAACTGACTCTGTGTAACCCTAGCCCTCTCCAGCGTCTATATAAACCGGATGGCTTTAGTCCATAGGACGAACAACAATCATACCATAGGCTAGCTTCTAGGGTTTAGCCTCCTTGATCTCGTGGTAGATCTACTCTTGTAACCCACATCATCAATATTAATCAAGCAGGACGTAGGGTTTTACCTCCATCAAGAGGGCCCAAACCTGGGTAAAAACATCGTGTCCCTCGTCTCCTATTACCATCCGCCTAGACGCACAGTTCGGGACCCCCTACCCGAGATCCGCCAATTTTGACACCAACATATGTGCTTTCATTGAGAGTTCCTCTGTGTCGTCACCGATAGGCTCGATGGCTTCTTTGATCATCAACGATGATGCAGTCCAGGATGAGACCTTCCTCCCCGGATAGATCTTCGTATTCGGCGGCTTCGTGCTGCGGGCCAATTCGCTTGGCCAGCTGGAGCAGCTCGAAGGCTACGCCCCTGGCCGTCAGGTCAGATTTGGAAGTTTGAACATCACGGCTGACATCCGCGGGGACTTGATCCTCGACGGATTCGAGCCACAGCCGAGCGTGCAGCACTGTCACGATGGGCATGATTTAGCTCTGCAGCCGGACAGTACCCTGGAGGCCGCACTCGAACCCGCTCTGATCTTCGACTCGGAGCCGGCTGCGCAGACCAAGGATGGATGGCTAGACACAACCTCGGGGGCTGCAACCTCTACGGCGATAGAGCCGAACACCGATCTTGTCCCCCATGAAGCTCGTGACTCCGAGGTGCCGGTCTCCTTGCCGGACTCCGGACCTCCCGCGCCCCCTCCAGCCGAATCCGATTTGGCGCCGATCATGGAGTTCACCGCGGCGGACATCTTTCAACACTCACCTTTGGGCGACATCTTGAGTTCGCTAAAGTACCTCTCGTTATCAGGAGAGGCCTAGCCGGACTGCGGCCAGGACGGTTGGGATGCGGACGACGAAGAAATTCAGAGCCCACCCACCACCCACTGGGTAGCCGTTGTCGACGATTTAACTGACAGGCTAGACTACGACTCCGAGGACATCGACGGTATGGACGACGATGCCGGGGATGACCAAGAACCAGCGCCTAACGGGCGCAGGAAAGCCACCCCATCCGACAACGTATGCATGGTGGACACACCAAAAGGAAGCGACAATGAGGAAAAACGGGACGTAGCGAAGGACAACTCCCCCAACAGACAAACAAAGCGGCGACGCAAGCGCCGCCTGAAGACCGGCATCGACAAAAACGGTACCCATATGGACCCGGCCCTAGAGCAGGGCGAAGCAGCGGACGACGCACACGTCAACAAGCAGCCAGCCGGACATGAACCGGACAAGCAACCCATCCCCGGCGAAGATGATCTCACATCACCAGATCATAGGAATCTCCATAACAGGCTCGTCGCCACTGCAAGAAGTTTGAAGAAGCAAAAGCGGAAGCTCAAAACAGCGGAAGACACACTCAGAATGAGATGGAGCAAAGTACTCAACACCGCAGATAAATATGGCACTAGTCACCAGACAAAGAGCTACCCGAAGCGCAAGTTGTTACCCGAATTTGACGAGGACGCCTTCGAGCCCCCGCAGTCAAAAAAGAAAGGGGCCGCCTGGCCGGATAGACGACCAGATGACAGGCCAAGAGCAACACGGGGCGCCACACACAAGCCAGCACATGATCAGCATAAAGATCTTCAAAAAAAGGATAACCCGGCCAGGTCTATCTATGGGCCAAAAAAGAAGACTCCGGGAAGTAACACAACCAGCCGAGCATTTGAAGACAACGACACACCCAAATACAGGGGCGCCGCACACCCACTATGTTTTACTGACGAGGTACTAGATCATGGATTTCCAGCGGGATTTAAACCCATAAACAAAGAGGCATACGACGGAACAACAGACCCCGGAGTCTGGATTGAGGATTATATCCTACACATACACATGGCAAGAGGAGACGATCTCCATGCCATAAAATACCTTCCCCTCAAGCTCAAAGGGCCGGCCCGGCATTGGCTTAAAAGCCTCCTAGAAAATACGATTGGGTAGCCCGGAGAATCAGCATGCAAATTCTGGAACAGGTTCCTCACTAAAAAGAACCAAATAGTCGACTGTCCGGACGCTGAAGCCTTAGCAGCCTTCAAACACAACGTCCGAGACGAATGGCTCGCCAGACACCTCGGCCAGGAAAAACCAAGAACAATGGCCGCACTAACAAGTCTCATGACCCGCTTTTGCGCGGGGGAAGACAGCTGGTTGGCTAGATGCAGCACCAGCGACCCAAGTACATCCGAAATTAGGGATGGAAATGGGAAATCACGACGCAAAAAAGTTCAGCGCCGGAATAAGGAGAATGGCCCAAATAGTACGGCGGTCAACGCCGGATTCAAAAGCTCTCGGCCGAACAACAAAACACTGCCCTTAAAGGATAACAGTGACGAGCTATCCAACCTCAACAAGATCCTGGATAGACTGTCTCAAATACATGGTAACTCCGGGAAGCCTGCAAACCATACCCACAGAGATTGTTGGGTCTTCAAGCAGTCCGGCCGACTTAACGCCGAACACAAAGGGCTCGACACACCAAGTGAAAGTGACGAAACCCAAAAGCAGCGCTCCGGAAACCAAAAGACTTTCCTATTAGAAGTCAAAACAATGAACTCACTTCACGTGATAACACGCAGCGCGACCCCTGCCATACCAGGACACCGTCCGCAGACTGGGGATAGAACCCACCAAAATTTGCTATAGCAAGCACTTCCTTCAAAGGAGTGACGCCAGGCCTTTTCAGCCAATTTTACAGGCTCTGTACCACTAGGGGTCATGGTCGGTTCATCCGACAACCTCCGTCGCGAAAAGCTCACCCTCCATCGCCCCATTTAGCAGTAGCCATTAAGCACTACTGGGGCGTGCAGCTTTCACCCGCTTTAATGCAATACCACATTACGCGTCTCTTACGCCTAAAAATGCCCGGTCCACGTGGCATATTCTTAAAACTCCAGGTGTCTCTCGACCACGGAGAATGTGCGGCTGCCTAGAGAGCCACACATTATTCCGACCTTGCAGGTCAAAGCCCCTAAAAACAGGTCATTTAGACCTCGGACATGGTTAGACGAGGCCGGCGTAACTTAACAAGGGGCTTCCCAGCTGCATACCCCTTTTTTTAGGGGGCCGCACGCATAAATGATGAAAGCCAATAAAGCTCAACTTTCTTCATCTTCCAAATTATACTTTATTTTGATACACTTTTTGCACGATATTTCTTGGAGATGAAGCACGTGCTACACCCGTCCAGGATACAGCACAACGGAGACACAGGCGCAGACGTGTAGTAGGGACCCGTTGCAAGGATTCTTTTCAGATTAAGACCCTGCGTAAACCTTTCTCACTGTCTCTTGTTGATACACATCCCCCGGTTTCCTACCAGAGCCGAGGAGGAGGCTGGCGTTTTGGCATCGGCCGCATCAGAAGTTCCCGCCTGTACCTGGACACTAGGGGCTTAGGGCTTTATTCTGCCCGATATCATAAAGACCGAACACCTCAGGGAGTGTTCGGCGTCTTGAGTTAGGCCTTATATGCATCAGCTCCGAATCATGTCTTTGGTCAAATGTTGGGTTTGCCCAGCTCATGTGTTTTGCTGCCTTACGTTCCGTATCATCGGCTAACGCGGCACCAGCAGAACTACTGCGATTGTGCCCCGGTTCGGCCGGGAGAGCACCTCAGTAGAGAAAGCCGAAAACTGACTGTCATGATATAGAGAGAGACTGGTCAACCACTCGATTGACCATTGGAATGTTTAGAATTCCTCCGCTTTGACAAAGGACCGCTTCCCGGTCAGGCACATACGCGCCCCAAGTTCGGAGAAGCGCGGTGCCATCAGGGGCTATATAGTAGCCCCACATTCGAGCTCCTATGGCTAGGTGAAAGTGCTAAAGCATTATAGTCCGGTTGCCTAGTTTGCTATGCTATCACCTCCTTAAAAGGACCAAGACATTGGATTAAGTGTGAAAAAGTGTTTTTCTTTTTGCAAACACCCCCGCACCATGTGCGTGGGGGCTGAAGCCAAAGACTGCCATCTTTCAGATTATACATACATATACGGCCGCACAGGAGATAGTTCAATACTTGAACACACAAGTATAAAAAGTCATTGCATTATAAACATGATCTTAGAAATCATACATGTCATTCAAACATAACATCTTTCGAGCACTGCGACTCTATTATATGAGCGCCCTGCAGGACTTCCTCAAAGTAATGCTCGGTGGGGAATCGGCTATTGTCCGAACCCCGGGATGCAACAGCGATGGCATCCATCTCCGCCCAGTATGTTTTACCACGGGCGAGAGCCATCCACGCACCTTCTATGCATGCCGACCGCTTCATCGCCTTAATATGCGGCACTGCCCCAAGGAATTGCTGCAACAAGCCAAAATAACTCTTCGGCTTGGGCCTTTTCGGCCACAGATGAATTACCACATCCGTCATGGCCAGTCCGGACAATCTATTCAGCTCAGCCCACTCAACCAGCCGATCACTCAACGGCAGTGGAAGCTCCGGACTATGGAATTGAGACCATAAAAGCTCTTCCATTTCATGATCCTCCTGGCTTCAAAAGTGCATGACTGCGTCAGCCGCACTCGCCGCCAAGTCCAAATAAGGATCCTCCGCACCGTACAATCGGCCCAGCTGAGCATACTTTGGATTCGTGAACTTCCTACGCAGCATAAAGGGTTTTCCAGCCACAGTGTCCCCGACCTGACGCAGTTCCTCCTTCATAGCCCGCATCGCACTACGGGCATCCTTGGCCTCGGCATCGGCCTTCTTCAGGTCCTCTTGCTCCGCTCGGCGTTCTCCTTCAAGAACTTCCAGGCGTTCGGGAGCAACTCTTAATTTCATGGCCATTCCAGCCATCTCCTCCCTGCTTCGGCAGTGAGCAGCCTTCTCGGCTTCTAGCCCTTCCGCTGCCTTCAAGGCAGCCACCTCGCTTTTTCTAGCTTGCTCCTTGGCCCGAGCAAGTTCTGCTCGAAGGTCCTCCACAGCAGCAGCACCATCTGAATCTAAGCATACAATTTGTAAGGAATGGGCGTCAGGTCCCTTACTAACGAACCGTGGGGCAACCACATACCTTGTGACTCATCAAGTCGTCTATTGACAAGCGAGATGTCCGCATCTGCAGCGTCGAGTTGCTTCTTCAGCTCGTCAAATTCGTCAGTCTGGCTGGCCACCGAACGTTCCGCCACCTGCATGGGAAAGGTGACAGTTAATAACCGAGATTATGATCCTAGGCACGCTGTCGTTTTCGACAGCATACCAAGTCTTGGGAGCTACTATCTATACAGGGCGCACTTCATGTGCAAAACTGTCAACAGGTATGTCATTTTTTGCGTACCTCGAATCCCGTCAGTAAACTTCCGACGGCCTCATACAACCCGGTTTCGGCGGACGAGATCCTCTCAATCACATCACCCATTAATGTGCGGTGATCTTCTGAGATGGACGCCCTCTTAAGCAAATCCTGCAGCTCCACCGGCCGTACTCCAATGGGCACCGAACTCTCCGGTCCCGCCGGATTTGGGGAGACCCGCCGTGACGACACCTCAGGGTCGTCCGCCCCGCGCGATGGGGCGGCAGATGAAGGCGTTTCGCTTTCCATCATCTGCGGACGAAGGTCTCCTGAAGATGAGCTGTGCTGAGATGGGCTGGGATCCGAACTACAAGGTAAAAACTTTGTTACCTTTACACATTAAGCAGGGGTGTCTGATAATTATAAAATCCCCCTTTTTACTTACGGCTCATTAGAGGGCTGATTCCTCCAAGGAGACAGTACGGCCGGGGCGCTTTCTGGCGCAGGACCTTCCGGTACAGATTTCTTTCCCCGCTTTGAGGCCTTGGCCTCCAGGTCTTCGGAAGCGTTCCTCTTCTCCCCCTAGAAGGAGGGACTCTCGATTCCTCCCTTACTAAATGCCTCCTTGGCAGAGGTGACAGTTTCCCCGTGCCCCCCTTTGTCCTCATTCGAAGGTGCAACCTCCAACATTTTGATAAACACGGGATCCTGCGTGGTCTCAGGGAGGGGGGCCGGACACCGTATCAGTTTTGCTTGCGCTATCCACTCTTGTCTAGGGATAGCTGGTTAAAAGGCAAGCTCACGATAAATAAATGGGTGGTGTGTCCAGACACAGGGCTACTTACTTGAGTATCCGGGCGATTGCAGCTTAGGCCAGCATCCTCGGTCAATTCCGGATGCGTCTCTTGCGATCCGAAGAACAGTTTATACATCTCCATGGGAGTCAAACCCATGAAGTGTTGAAGAGCTCGCGGCCCCTCCGGATTAAATTCCCACAGGCGGAGGGGGCGACGTTTGCAGGGCAGTAGGCGCCGGATCAACATGACCTGCACCACTGCGACCAGATTGATCTCCCTTTCTTGGAGGACTCGAATCCGGTCCTGCAACAGGGGGACGTCTTTGGGCGGCCCCAGTCACGCCCCTTGTTGACCCATTACGTCAACTGCCGTGGAGGGCCCGAGCGAAAGACGGGCGGCGGCTTCTGCCTGCTGCCCCGGGGAGCGGTGATATAAAACCACTCCTGTTGCCACAAGCCAAGCTCCTCTTGGAAAGAGCCCTTGGGCCATGGAGCTTCGGCCCTCTTGCTTATAACCGCCCCGCCGCACTCTGCCTGACGCCCCTCAATCATCTTCGGCTCCACGTTGAAGGTTTTGAGCCATAAGCCGAAGTGAGGGGTAGTGCGGAGGAAGGCTTCACAGACGACAATGAATGATGAGATATGGAGGATGGACTCCAGAGCCAGGTCGTGGAATTCCAGCCCATAGTAAAACATGAACCCCCTCATGAAGGGATCCGTCGGGAAGCCTAAACCCCGACGGAAGTGAGACATGAACACGACAATCTCGCCAGGCTCGGGAGTTGGGATAACTTGCCCTCGGGCAGGCAGCCTATGCGAAATCTCGTAGGTTAAATACCTGGCATCTCTCAGCTTTAGCACGTCCTCCTCCGTGACGGAGGAGGGCATCCACCGGCCTCGTAGATCAGGACCGGACATTGTCGAGGATCGAAGGTACCTGAATTCGGAGCCCTGGGTGTTGGAACTCAGGGAGAGGGGCGGATTCGATAGAGGATTGAATAAAAAGAACGGGCCTTGGTCTCATTATAAAGAGGAAGAATACCAAGAGCCCTCCCCGTGACCGTTTGGAACCCGCCTTCGATGGAGGGGGCGTGGCAATGGGCGCGGTTGGGTTACCCACGTCCGTATTGATGGGAATCCCCGAATAAGGGGAACACTATCTCTGCTTCGACAAGACGTGCCAAGGAAACTGCCTCGCTAAACGCGCTGAGGTGGAACAATCAAAACAATTTGAGTAAAGGCTTGGAAGTGGTGTGACGTCACGCCGCAGAATACGTCAGTAGATTGATCTTGTGTAATATTATTCTCTCTACGGTGGTATGTGGAATTTATTTTTGCAGAGCCGGACACTATCCTGGTGTTCACGATCTTCTATAAATTATTCGGAGGAGGAACCCGCCTTGCAATGCCGAAGACAATATGCGCGCCGGACTCGTCGTCATTGAAGCCTGGTTCAGGGGCTACTGAGGGAGTTCCAGACTAGGGGGTGTCCGGACAGCCGAACTACCATCATCGGCCGGACTCCAAGACTATGAAGATACAAGATTGAAGACTTCGTCCCGTGTCCAGATGGGACTTTCCTTGGCGTGGAAGGCAAGCTTGGCGATACGGATATGTAGATCTCCTACCGTTGTAACCGACTTTGTGTAACCCTAGCCCTCTTCGGCGTCTATATAAACCAGATGGCTTTAGTCCGTAGGACGAACAACAATCATACCATAGGCTAGCTTCTAGGATTTAGCCTCCTTGATCTCGTGGTAGATCTACTCTTGTAACCCACATCATCAATATTAATCAAGCAGGACGTAGGATTTTACCTCCATCAAAAGGGCCCGAACCTGGGTAAAAACATCATGTCCCTCGTCTCCTGTTACCATCCGCCTAGACGCACAGTTCGGGACCCCCTACCCGAGATCCGCCGGTTTTGACACCAACACTAGGGTTGTAGAGATATGAGTATGCAGTAACCCGAAAGTTGTTCGGAGTCCCGGCTGAGATCCCGGACGTCACGAGGAGTTCCGGAATGGTCCGGAGGTAAAGAATTATATATAGGAAGTGAAGTTTCGGCCATCGGGAAAGTTTCGGGGGTTACCGGTATTGTACCGGGACCACCGGAAGGGTCCCGGGGGTCCACCGGGTGGGGCCACCTATCCCGGAGGGCCCCATGGGCTGAAGTGGGAGGGGAACCAGCCCCTGGTGGGCTGGTGCGCCCCCCCTTAGGCCCCTCCTGCGCCTAGGGTTGGAAACCCTAGGGGTGGGGGCGCCTCCACTTGCCTTGGGGGGCAAGGCACCCCCTTGGCTGCCGCTCCCCCCCAGGAGATCCCATCTCCTAGGGCCTGCGCCCCCTCCTAGGGGCCCTATATAAAGAGGGGGAGGGAAGGCAGCTACACCCTTGCACCTGGCGCCTCCCTTCCCCCTTGCTACACCTCTCCCTCTCGTAGACGCTTGGCGAAGCCCTGCCGGGATCCCTGCTGCATCCACCACCACGCTGTCGTGCTGCTAGATCTTCGTCAACCTCTCCTTTCCCCTTGCTGGATCAAGAAGGACGAGACGTCTCCCTGACCGTACGTGTGTTGAACGCGGAGGTGTCGTCCGTTTGGCGCTAGGATCTCCGGTGATTTGGATCACGACGAGTACGACTCCCTCAACCCCGTTCTCTTGAACGCTTCTGCTCGATCTACAAGGGTATGTAGATGCACTCCTCTCTCTCATTGCTAGATGAACTCATAGATTGATCTTGGTGAAACCGTAGGAAAATTTTTATTTTCTGCAACGTTCCCCAATAGTGGCATCATGAGTTAGGTCTATGCGTAGTTCTCCTTGCACGAGTAGAACACAATTTTGTTGTGGGCGTAGATGTTGTCTACTTTCTTGCCACTACTAGTCTTATTTTGCTTCAGCGGTATTGTGGGATGAAGCGGCCCGGACCGACCTTACAGGTACGCTTACGTGAGACAGGTTCCACTGACTGACATGCACTAGTTCCATAAGGTGGCTAGCGGGTGTCTGTCTCTCCCACTTTAGTTGGAGCAGATTCGATGAAAAGGGTCCTTATGAAGGGTAAATAGAAGTTGACAAATCACGTTGTGGCTTTTACGTAGGTTAGAAAACGTTCTTGCTAGAACCCTATTGCAGCCACGTAAAACATGCAACAACAATTAGAGGACGTCTAACTTGTTTTTGCAGCATATGATTTGTGATGTGATATGGCCAAAAGTTGTGATGAATGATGAATGATATATTGTGATGTATGAGATCATGTTCTTGTAATAGGAATCACGACTTGCATGTCGATGAGTATGACAACTGGCAGGAGCCATAGGAGTTTTCTTAATTATTGTATGACCTGCGTGTCAATGATTTAACGCCATGTAATTACTTTACTTTATTGCTAAACCGTTAGCCATAGTAGTAGAAGTAATAGTTGGCGAGCAACTTCATGGATACACGATGATGGAGATCATGATGATGGAGATCATGGTGTCATGCCGGTGACGAAGATGATCATGGAGCCCTGAAGATGGAGATCAAAGGAGCTATATGATATTGGCCATATCATGTCACTGTTTAATTGCATGTGATGTTTATTATGTTTATGCATCTTGTTTACTTAGAACGACGGTAGTAAATAAGATGATCCCTCATAATAATTTCAAGAAAGTGTTCACCCTAATTGTGCACCGTTGCGAAAGTTCGTCGTTTCGAAGCACCATGTGATGATCGGGTGTGATAGATTCTAACATTCACATACAACGGGTGTAAGACAGATTTACACATGCAAAAACACTTAGGTTAACTTGACGAGCCTAGCATGTACAGACATGGCCTCGGAACACAAGAGACCGAAAGGTCGAACATGAGTCATATGGAAGATACGATCAACATGGAGATGCTCACCGATGATGACTAGTCCGTCGCACGTGATGATCGGACATGGCCTAGTCGACTCGGATCATGTATCACTTAGATGACTAGAGGGATGTCTAATCTGAGTGGGAGTTCATTAAATAATTTGATTAGATGAACTTAATTATCATGAACTTAGTCTAAAATCTTTACAATATGTCTTGTAGATCAAATGGCCCACGTTACCCTCAACTTCAACGCGTTCCTAGAGAAAACCAAGCTGAAAGATGATGGCAGCAACTATACGGACTGGGTCTGGAACCTGAGGATCATCCTCATAGGTGCCAAGAAAGATTATGTCCTAGAAGCACCGCTAGGTGAAGCACCCATCCCAGAGAACCAAGACGTTATGAACTCTTGGTAGTCTCGTGCTGATGATTACTCCCTCGTTCAGTGCGGCATGCTTTACAGCTTAGAACCGGCGCTCCAAAAGCGTTTTGAGTAACATGGAGCATATGAGATGTTTGAAGAGCTGAAAATGGTTTTCCAAGCTCATGCCCGGGTCGAGAGATATGAACTCTCCGACAAGTTCTTCAGTTGTAAGATGGAGGAAAATAGTTGTGTCAGTGAGCACATACTCAAGATGTCTGGGTTGCACAACCGCTTGACTCAGCTGGGAGTTAATCTCCCGGATGACGCGGTTATTGACAGAATCCTCCAGTTGCTTCCACCGAGCTACAAGAGCTTTGTGATGAACTTCAATATGCAGGAGATGGAAAAGACCATTCCTGAGGTATATTCAATGCTGAAATCAGCAGAGGTAGAGATCAAGAAAGAACATCAAGTGTTGATGGTGAATAAAACCACTAAGTTCAAGAAAGGCAAGGGTAAGAAGAACTTCAAGAAGGACGGCAAGGGAGTTGCCGCGCCCCGTCAGCCAGTTGACGGGAAGAAGTGAAAGAATGGACCCAAGCCTGAGACTGAGTGCTTTTATTGCAAGGGAAGTGGTCACTAGAAGCGGAACTGCCCCAAGTACTTAGCGGACAAGAAGGCCGGCAACACTAAAGGTATATGTGATATACATGTAATTGATGTGTACCTTACCAGTACTCGTAGTAGCTCCTGGGTATTTGATACCAGTGCGGTTGCTCATATTTGTAACTCAAAGCAGGAACTGCGGAATAAACGGAGACTAGCGAAGGACGAGGTGACGATACGCGTCGGGAATGGTTCCAAGGTCGATGTGATCGCCGTCGGCACGCTACCTCTACATTTACCTACGGGATTAGTTTTAAACCTCAATAATTGTTATTTAGTGCCAAGTTTGAGCATGAACATTGTATCTGGATCTCATTTAATACGAGATGGCTACTCATTTAAATCCGAGAATAATGGTTGTTCTATTTATATGAGAGATATGTTTTATGGTCATGCCCCGATGGTCAATGGTTTATTCTTAATGAATCTCGAACGTAATGTTACACATATTCATAGCATAAATACCAAAAGATGTAAAGTTGATAACGATAGTCCCACATACTTGTGGCACTGCCGCCTTGGTCACATTGGTGTCAAGCGCATGAAGAAGCTCCATGCTGATGGACTTTTAGAGTCTCTCGATTATGAATCATTTGACACATGCGAACCATGCCTCATGGGCAAAATGACCAAGACTCCGTTCTCCGGAACAATGGAGCGAGCAACCAACTTGTTGGAAATCATACATACCGATGTGTGCGGTCCAATGAGCGTTGAGGCTCGCGGAGGATATTGTTATGTTCTCACTCACACTGTCGAGTTGAGTAGATATGGGTATGTCTATTTGATGAAACACAAGTCTGAGACCTTTGAAAAGTTCAAGGAATTTCAGAATGATGTAGAGAATCAACGTGACCGAAAGATAAAGTTCCTATGATCATATCGTGGAGGAGAATATTTAAGTCATGAATTTGGTACGCACTTAAGGAATTGTGGAATCGTTTCACAACTCATGCCACCTGGAACACCTCAGCATAATGGTGTGTCCGAACGTCGTAATCGCACTTTATTGGATATGGTGCGATCTATGATGTCTCTTACCGATTTATGGCTATCTTTTTGGGGATACGCTCTAGAGACAGCTTCATTCACTTTAAATAGGGCACCGTCTAAATCTGTTGAGACGACACCGTATGAATTATGGTTTGGGAAGAAACCTAAGCTGTCATTTCTAAAAGTTTGGGGATGTGATGCTTATGTCAAGAAACTTCAACCTGAAAAGCTCGAACCCAAGTCGGAAAAATGCGCCTTGATAGGATACCCTAAGGAAACCATTGGGTATACCTTCTACCTCAGATCCGAAGGCAAGATCTTTGTTGCCAAGAACGGGTCCTTTCTGGAGAAAGAGTTTCTCTCGAGAGAAGTAAGTGGGAGGAAAGTGGAACTTGATGAAGTACTACCTCTTGAACTGGTGAGTAGCGCAGCTCGGGAAGATATTCCTGTGGTGCCAGCACCAACTGAAGAGGAAGTTAATGATGATGATCAAGGTACTTCGGATCAAGTTACTACTGAACTTCGTAGGTCCACGAGGACACGTTCCACACCAGAGTGGTATGGCAATCCTGTCCTGGAAATCATGTTGTTAGACAACGGTGAACCTTCGAACTATGAAGAAGCGATGGCGGGCCCAGATTCCAACAAATGGCTTGAAGCCATGCAATCCGAGATAGGATCCATGTATGAAAACAAAGTATGGACTTTGACAGACTTGCCCGATGATCGGCGAGCGATAGAAAACAAATGGATCTTCAATAAGAAGACGGACGCGGATGGTAATGTTACCATCTATAAAGCTTGACTAGTCGCTAAGGGTTATCGACAAGTTCAAGGGGTTGATTACGATGAGACATTCTCTCCCGTAGCAAAGCTAAAGTCCGTCCGAATCATGTTAGCAATGGCCGCACACTATGATTATGAGATATGGCAAATGGACATCAAAACGGCATTCCTTAACGGTCATCTTAAGGAAGAACTGTATATGATGCAGCCGGAAGGTTTTGTCGACCCTGAGAATGCTAACAAGGTATGCAAGCTCCAGCGATCCATTTATGGGCTGGTGCAAGCATCTCGGAGTTGGAACATTCGCTTTGATGAGATGATCAAAGCGTTTGGGTTTATGCAGACTTATGGAGAAGCCTGCGTTTACAAGAAAGTGAGTGGGAGCACTGTAGCATTTCTCATATTATATGTAGATGACATACTTTTGATGGGAAATGATATAGAACTCTTGGACAGCATTAAGGCCTACTTGAATAAGTGTTTTTCAATGAAGGACCTTGGAGGAGCTGCTAACATACTAGGCATCAAGATCTATAGGGATAGATCGAGACGCCTCATAGGTCTTTCACAAAGCACATACCTTGATAAGATATTGAAGAAGTTCAATATGGATTAGTCCAAGAAAGGGTTCTTGCCTGTATTGCAAGGTGTGAGATTGAGCTCGGCACAATGCCCGACCACGGCAGAAGATAAAGAAGAGATGAGTGTCATCCCCTATGCCTCAGCCATAGGGTCTATTATGTATGCCATGTTGTGTACCAGACCTGATGTAAACCTTTCCGTAAGTTTGGTAGGTACGTACCAAAGTAATCCCGGCAAGGAACACTAGACAGTGGTCAAGAACATCCTAAAGTACCTGAAAAGGACTAAGGATATGTTTCTCGTTTATGGAGGTGATGAAGAGCTCGTCGTAAAGGGTTACGTCGATGCTAGCTTTGACACAGATCTGGATGACTCTAAGTCACAAACCAGATACATGTATATTTTGAATGGTGGGGCAGTAAGCTGGTGCAGTTGCAAGGAAAGCGTTGTGGCGGGATCTACATGTGAAGCGGAGTACATGGCAGCCTCGGAGGCAGCGCATGAAGCAATCTGGGTGAAGGATTTCATCACCGACCTAGGAGTCATACCCAATGCGTCAGGGCCGATCAAACTCTTCTGTGACAACACTGGAGCTATTGCACTTGCCAAGGAGCCCAGGTTTCACAAGAAGACCAGGCACATCAAGCGTCGCTTCAACTCCATACGTGAAAATGTTCAAGATGGAGACATAGATATTTGTAAAGTACATACGGACCTGAATGTGGCAGGTCTGTTGACTAAACCTCTCCCTAGGGCAAAACATGATCAACACCAGAATTCCATGGGTGTTCGATTCATCACAATGTAACTAGATTATTGAACTCTAGTGCAAGTGGGAGACTGTTGGAAATATGCCCTAGAGGCAATAATAAAATGGTTATTATTATATTTCTTTGTTCATGATAATTGTCTGTTATTCATGCTATAATTGTATTATCCGGAAAACGTAATACACGTGTGAATACATAGACCACAACATGTCCCTAGTGAGCCTCTAGTTGGCTAGCTTGTTGATCAACAGATAGTCATGGTTTCCTAACTATGGACATTGGATGTCATTGATAACGGGATCACATCATTAGGAGAATGATGTGATGGACAAGACCCAATCCTAAGCATAGCTCAAAGATCGTGTAGTTCGTTTAGCTAGAGCTTTTCCAAATGTCAAGTATCATTTCCTTAGACCATGAGATTGTGCAACTCCCGGATACCGTAGGAGTGCTTTGGGTGTGCCAAACGTCACAACATAAATGGGTGACTATAAAGGTGCACTACGGGTATCTCTGAAAGGGTCTGTTGGGTTGGCACGAATCAAGACTGGGATTTGTCACTCCATATGACGGAGAGGTATCTCTGGGCCCACTCGGTAATGCATCATCATAATGAGGTCAATGTGACCAAGTTTCTGGTCACGGGATCATGCATTACGGTACGAGTAAAGTGACTTGCCGGTAACGAGATTAAACGAGGTATTGGGATACCGACGATCGAGTCTCGGGCAAGTAACATACCGATTGACAAAGGGAATTGTATACAGGATTGCTTGAGTCCTCGACATCGTGGTTCATCCGATGAGATCATCAAAGAGCATGTGGGATCCAACATGGGTATCCAGATCCCGCTGTTGGTTATTGACCAGAGAGGCGTCTCGGTCATATCTGCATGTCTCCCGAACCCGTAGGGTCTACACACTTAAGGTTCGGTGACGCTAGGGTTGTAGAGATATGAGTATGCGGTAACCCAAAAGTTGTTCGGAGTCCCGGATGAGATCACGGACGTCACGAGGAGTTCCGGAATGGTCCGGAGGTAAAGAATTATATATAGCAAGTGAAGTTTCGGCCATCGGGAAAGTTTTGGGGGTTACCGGTATTGTACCGGGACCACCGGAAGGGTCCTGGGGGTCCACCGGGTGGAGCCACCTATCCCGGAGGGGCCCATGGGCTGAAGTGGGAGGGGAACCAGCCCCTGGTGGGCTGGTGCGCCCCCCTTGGGCCTCCCTGTGCCTAGGGTTGGAAACCCTAGGGGTGGGGCGCCTCCACTTGCCTTGGGGGGCAAGGCACCCCCTTGGCCGGCGCCCCCTAGGAGATCCCATCTCCTAGGGCCGGCGCCCCCCCTAGGGGCCCTATGTAAAGAGGAGGGAGGGAGGGCAGCCGCACCCTTGCACCTGGCGCCTTCCTTCCCCCTTGCTACACCTCTCCCTCTCGCAAACGCTTGGCGAAGCCCTGCCGGGATCCCTGCTGCATCCACCACCACGCCGTCATGCTACTGGATCTTCATCAACCTCTCCTTTCCCCTTGCTGGATCAAGAAGGAGGAGATGTCTTCCTGACTGTACGTGTGTTGAACGCGGAGGTGCCGTCCGTTCGGCGCTAGGATCTCCGGTGATTTGGATCACGACGAGTACGACTCCCTCAACCCCGTTCTCTTGAACGCTTCCGCTATCTACAAGGGTATGTAGATGCACTCCTCTCTCTCGTTGCTAGATGAACTCATAGATTGATCTTGGTGAAACCGTAGGAAAATTTTTATTTTCTGCAACGTTCCCCAACACGGCCTTCCTTTTCTTCTCCTCCCTAGCACAGGGAGGAGGCATTTCTTCATGTTCTCCCCCATCTTCGGGGGGAGAATCTTCCTCGTCATCTTCGGATGACGACTCTATCACGGCCTTGCACCGGAGACCTTTCCTGGTCCCCGCGGCCACCTTCTTGGACCCTTCGGCCCCCTCAGTTGAGGCGGCCTTCCTCTTCCTATCCTCCCCTTCATGGGAGGAGTGCACCTCGTCATCTTCTGGCGAGGCATCTGGTGCGGCCTCGTGCCGGAGACCCTTCCGGGTCCCTGCGGCCTTCTTTTCGGCCTTTTTCTCTGGCACCTTGTAAGGCACTGGAACCAGCATCTCTGCTAGGAGTGCGCTTACTGGGTCCTCAGGCAATGGAGCCGGACAGTTAATCCGCTCCGCAGTCTCCACCCAATCCTATTCGGTCAGCATAGTGACCTAAGAATCCTCCCACGAATGTACCAGGAAGGAAACATCTTGTAATAACCAGAGGACTTACCGGACTAGCGAGGCGGCTTGCGCTGAGCCCCCGGTCCTCGGAAAGGGGAGGAGGAACTTCGCCGGTCTTGAACAACACCTTCCAGATTTCTTTGTGCGTTGTGTCAAAGAGCTCTAGTAGCATCTGTTGTTCGGCCGGGTCGAACTCCCACATATCAAATGCCCGTCTTTGACACGGGAGAATCCGGCGAATGAGCATGACCTGGACCATGTTGACAAGCTTGATCTTCTTGTCCCTCATACTTCTGATGCAGGTCTCGAGTCCGGTCAGCTCCGTGGGTTCGCCCCAGGCCAGGCCCTTCTTCTCCCAGGAAGTGAGCCGCATGGGGATTCCGGATCTGAATTTGGGGGCCGCCACCCAGTTGGCATCGTGCGGCTTGGTGATGTAGAACCACCCTGATTGCCACCCCTTTATGGTCTCCATGGAGGAGCCATCGATCCATGTAACATTGGGCATTTTGCCCACCATGGCACCTCCGCATTCCGCCTGTTGGCCGCTCACGATCTTCGGCTTCACGTAGAAGATTTTCAACCACAGGCCGAAGTGAGGCTTGATGCGGAGGAAGGCATCGCACACGACGATGAACGCCGAGATGTTGAGGATGAAATTCGGGGCCAGATCATGAAAATCTAGCCCGTAGTAGTACATAAGCCCGCGGACGAATGGGTGGAGTGGAAATCCTAGTCCGCGGACGAAATGAGGGAGAAATACTACTCTCTCCCGAGACTTCGGAGTGGGGGTAATCTGTCCCTTTGTTGGAAGCCTGTGCGCGATACTCTCGGCCAGGTATCCGGCCTCCCGAAGCTAGGTGATGTTCTCCTGTGTGACAGAGGAGGACATTCACTTGCCTCCCGCTCCGGACATGATGCGATCCTATGGAGAAGGTGAGAACTTGGGCGCTGGAGCTCAAGGATGCAAGAATGGATGAGCAAAGGAGGAAGAAGGCGTGGGTGAAAACGGGAGATCTCTGTCCCTTTATAAAGGCGATGTAGAATGTGCACCTCCCTGCTTGCCTCTTGAAATCTCTTATCTTTCCAAGCGCCTCGATTAATGGTGCTGGTTGCGTTACCCATACCCGTATTGACGGAGATCCCGCGATAAGGGGACACGATCTCTGCTTTGACAAGACGTGCCAAAGAAACCGCCTCGCGATGTGTGCGGGAGCAGGTTGTAAAAACGGTTCGAATAAGTTACTGAGTCATGGCATGATGTCACACAACAAAGAATTATTAGCAGATCAGAGTCGTGGATTATTATTCTCTCTACGGTGGTATATGGAATTTATCTTGCAGAGCCGGACACGGTCCTTGTGTTCGGAATTAATTTTGGAGTATTCGGAGGTGGAACCTGCCTCGCAATGCCGAAGACAATCTACGCGCTGGACTCATCGTCATTGAAGCCTGGTTCAGGGGCTACTGAGGGAGTCCTGGATAAGGGGGTATCCGGACAGCCGGACTATATACTTTGGCCGGACTGTTTGACTATGAAGATACAAGATAGAAGACTTCGTCCCATGTCCGGATGGGACTCTCCTTGGCGTGGAAGGCAAGCTTGGCGATTCAAATGTAGATCTCCTCCTCTATAAACCGACTCTGTGTAATCCTAGCCCCCTCTGGTGTCTATATAAACCGAAGGGTTTAATCTGTAGGACACAACAACAATCATACCATAGGCTAGCTTCTAGGGTTTAGCCTCTCTGATCTCGTGGTAGATCAACTCTTGTAATAATCATATCATCAAGATCAATCAAGCAGGAAGTAGGGTATTACCTCCGTCGAGAGGGCCTGAACCTGGGTAAACATTGTGTCCCCAATCTCCTGTTACCATTAGCCTTAGACGCACAGTTCTGGACCCCCTACCCGAGATCCGCCGGTTTTGACACCGACAGAGACCCCTTGGGTGGCCCCCCACACCAAGGATGTTTTGGGATGCCACAAAGGGGCCCCCACCTCCCCAAATTATGCTCCACAACTTTAGGGACAAAGCCCCAAAAGTTGGCTTTCCAAAAAGCCACGAAAAGGGAGTTGTACACTAATAGTGTTACACTATTCACTGTACTATTCATGACGACTTTTCATGAAATATTTTCAGTGTCTCAAGAATCTAGAAAATTCTAGATGGTCCAGAACATTTCTCGAACCCACTAAAAATATCTTGACTCATTTTGAAACATTTTCGGTACGTAGTTTATCTCTGAAGTGTTTCCAGTTTTACTCACTGAAACTTTTCTGTTGTCTCCAAAACTTTTTCGAAAACAATCTGCCGGACACCCTGTCTATTACTTAGCAGATAGATGACCCTTAAGAGTGTGACCCATAGGTTCGGTGAAGTATAAACATGACTGGAACTCTTTCCAGTCAATGATCAATAGCGGAACCGTGGACATCCATATTGATCCCTATACACACATGAATGAATATTTGTGTGAATCTATAGTTGTCGTGTGCTATTCTTGTTGCTTCGCGATATGTTACAAAACCCGAGGTGAGATCTAGTAGCATCCCCGTGAATCAACAACTTGTTCACTATGCCAGTTTCCTCGTTACCAGTTTTGTTCTCTTTTCTCGTTCCTGTGTTCCTGCATCCTTGTGATCGAATCACACTGTGTTTGGCCAGACGATGATGGACACTGTAACACCGAGAGGGCTCAAATAATATCTCTCCATCATCGGAGGAGAAAATCCCAATCTTGAGCTATCTAGTTCCTTGTCATACTTTGCCATGAACCCGTAAGCCGCCGTAATAGCCACCGTTTTACGAATGACGTTTAACGAACCCCAAAGTTCATGAAGCAAGCATGAAGGAACTTGATACTCTCATGGTATAAGGAATTATGCAAACATTAATTTTCTCTATGTTATTTACCATTAACTCGTGACAAACATATCTCATAGCATAACATCAACCGGGTCGATTCAACACAAGTGTTCTTCTAATATTGTGTCCTCAAAGTTGCTGGCATAGTCATGCCCATGATCAGGAAAAAAGAACCATCATGCCACACTTGAGCTAGTCTTAGAGGCCAGACTAGAAATACATTTTACCGTTTATTATTCCACACATGCATATGAGTTTCCCTCCAAGCCTCGTGGTTATTGCAGACTCGAGAACCATAGCAGTTATAACATGGAACATAAAGACAATTATGAACATGGAGATAAATAATAGCATTTATTATTTCCTCTAGGGCATATCTCCTACAGACTCCCACTTGCACTAGAGTCGTTAATCTAGTAAATGCTAATGCACTTGACACCTGAAAGGATCAAGAAGAGTTGTCTAGAGGGGGGTGATTAGACCCTCAACAAGTAAAGATAGTCGTTTTTTAAGTTTTTCAAGTTGAGGTTGCAAATTAGCAAAATTTCAAGCATTCACAATACAATTCAAGCAAGCAGGCAAAGAGTATATGAGTAGCGGGAAGTAAAGCATGCAACTTGCAAGAAAGTAAAGGGATGGGATTGGAGTGTGCAAACGCAATTGGAGACACGGAGATTTTTGGCGTGGTTCTGATAGGTGGTGCTATCGTACATCCACGTTGGTGGAGACTTCAACCCACTAAGGGTAACAGCTGCGTGAGTCCATGAAGGGCTCCACCCACGAAGGGTCCACGAAGAAGCAACCTTGTCTATCCCACCATGGCCATCACCCACGATGGACTTTCCTCACTAGAGTAGATCTTCATGAAGTAGGCGATCTCCTTGCCCTTACAAACTCCTTGGTTCAACCCCACAATCTTGATGGAGGCTCCCAAGTGACACCTAACCAATCTAGGAGACACCACTCTCCAAAAGGTAATAGATGGTGTGTTGATGATGAACTCCTTGCTCTTGCACTTCAAATGATAGTCCCCCCAATACTCAACTCTCTCTCTCTCACAGATTTGGCTATGGTGGAAAGATGATTTGAGTGGAAAGTGATACATCTCCAACGTATCTATAATTTTTGATTGTTCCATGCTATTATATTATCTGTTTTGGATGTTTAATGGGCTTTAATATGCTCTTTTATATTATTTTGGGACTAACCTATTAACCGGAGGCCCAGTGCCAGTTTCTGTTTTTTTTTGCCTATTTTAGAGTTTCGCAGAAAAGGAATACCAAACGGAGTCCAAACGGAATGAAACCTTTGCGATGATCTTTCTTGGACCGAAAGCAAACCAGAAGACTTAGAGTTGAAGTTAGAAACGCCACGAGGCATCTACGAGGCAGGAGGGCACACCCCCAACCCTCGTGGGCCCCTCGTAGCTCCACCGACGTACTTCTTTCGCATATATATACTCTTATACCCTAGAAACATCAGGGAGAGCCACGAAACCAGTTTTCCACCACCGCAACCTTCTGTACCCGTGAGATTCTATATTGGGGCCTTTTCCGGCGTTGTGCCGGAGGGGGAATCAATCACGGAGGGCTTCTACATCAACACCATTGCCTCTCCGATGAAGCGTGAGTAGTTTACCACAGACCTTCGGGACCATAGTTATTAGCTAGGTGGCTTCTTCTCTCTCTTTGATTCTCAATACAAAGTTCTCCTCGTTGTTCTTGGAGATCTATTTGATGTAATACTCTTTTGCGGTGTGTTTGCCGAGATCCGATGAATTGTAGATTTATTAACAAGATTATCTATGAATATTATTTGGTTCTTCTCTGAATTCTTATATGCATGATTTGATATCTTTGCAAGTCTCTTCGAATTATCCGTTTAGTTTGGCCTACTAGATTGATATTTCTTGCAATGGGAGAAGTGCTTAGCTTTGGGTTCAATCTTGCGGTGTCCTTTCCCAGTGACAGTAGGGGCAGCAAGGCATGTATTGTATTGTTTCCATCGAGGATAAAAAGATGGGGTTTATATCATATTGCTTGAGTTTATCCCTCTACATCATGTCATCTTGCTTAATGTGTTACTCCATTCTTATGAACTTAATACTCTAGATGCATGCTGGATAGCGGTCGATGTGTGGAGTAATAGTAGTAGATTCAGAATCGTTTTGGTCTACTTGACATGGATGTGATGCCTATGTTCATGATCATTGCCTTAGATGTCTTCATAATTATGCGCTTTTCTATCAATTGCTCGCCTGTAATTTGTTCATCCACCATAATACATGCTATCTTGATAGAAGCCACTAGTGAAACCTATGGCCCACGGGTCTCTTTTCTCTTATATTACATCTCTTTTCCATTATTTCGCATATCTTTTACTATTTTGCAATCTTTACTTTCCAATCTATACAACAAAAATACCAAAAATATTTACTTTACTATCTCTATTAGATCTCACTTTTGCGAGTGACCGTGAAGGGATTGACAACCCCTTTATCGCGTTGGCTGCAAGGTTCTTGATTGTTTGTGCAGGTACTAGGTGACATGTGCGTCGTCTCCTACTGGATTGATACCTTGGTTCTCAAAACTGATGGAAACACTTACGCTACTTTGTTGCATCACCCTTTCCTCTTCAAGGGAAAAAACAACACAAGCTCAAGAGGTAGCAAGAAGGATTTCCGGCGTCGTTCCCGAGGAGATCTACGCCAAGTCAAGCCATACCAAGTACCCATCATAAACTATTCTTCCTCGCATTACATTATTTGCCATTCGCCTCTTGTTTTCCTCTCCCCCACTTCTAAAATGATTTTCGAAAACCTTTGCCTTTTCTTCGCCCCTCTTCCGTTTGTCTCTTTTCGCTTGCTTCTTGTGTGCTTTTGTGTTGGATTGATTGTTTGTCACGATGGCTCAATATAATACTAAATTGTGTGACTTTTCCAATACCAACAACAATGATTTTATTAGCACCCCGATTGCTCCTACTACCGATGATGAATCTTGTGAAATTATCCCCGCTTTGTTGAATCTTGTTATGAAAGATCAATTTTCTAGCCTTCTAGTGAAGATGCCACAACCCATCTAAACAACTTTGTCGATTTGTGTGATATGCAAAAGAAGAAAGATGTGGATAATGATATTGTTAAATTGAAGCTATTTCTGTTTTCGCTTAGAGATCATGCTAAAACTTGGTTCTCTTCTTTGCCTAAAAATAGTATTGATTCATGGAATAAGTGCAAAGATGCTTTTATCTCTAAGTATTTTCATCCCGCTAAGATCATCTCTCTTAGGAATGATATTATGAATTTTAAGCAACTTGATCATGAGCATGTTGCACAAGCTTGGGAGAGGATGAAATTAATGATACGTAATTGCCCTACACATGGTTTGAATTTGTGGATGATTATACAAAAAATTATGCCGGATTGAATTTTGCTTCTAGAAATCTTTTAGATTCGGCCGCAAGAGGTACTTTTATGGAAATCACTTTAGGAGAAGCTACTAAACTCCTAGACAATATTATGGTTAACTATTCTCAATGGAACACCGAAAGATCCACTAGTAAAAAAGCTAATGCGATTGAAGAAATTAATGTGTTGAGTGGAAAGATCGATGAACTTATGAAATTGTTTGCTAATAAAAGTGTTTCTTCTGATCCTAATGGTATGGCTTTGTCCACTTTGATTTAGAATAATAATGAATCTATGGATGTGAATTTTGTTGGTAGGAATAACTTTGGTAACAACGCGTATAGAGGAAATTTTAATTCTAGGTTGTTTCCTAGTAACTCCTCTA
Organism: Triticum dicoccoides; assembly: GCF_002162155.2. Lineage (NCBI taxonomy): Eukaryota > Viridiplantae > Streptophyta > Magnoliopsida > Poales > Poaceae > Triticum > Triticum dicoccoides. Next base: position 210,802,645 of record NC_041391.1, on the reverse strand, counting down.
ATAATTATGGTAGTTCCTACAACAACTCTTATGGGAATTTTAATAAGATGCCCTCTGATTTTGAGAATAGTGTTAAAGAATTTACGAGCTCGCAAAAGAATTTCAATGCTTTGATTGAAGAAAAATTGCTTAAGATTGATGAGTTGGCTAGGAACAAGGATATAATTTATCTTGATGTTGATTCTTTGAAAATTAGATCTATTCCACCTAAGAATTATATCAAGGAGTCTCTCAAAGCCATGAGAATTTCCATTGATGAGTGCAAAGAAAGAACCGCTAGGATGCGTGCTAAAAAAGATTGCTTTGTGAAAGCGTGTTCTTCTAGTTTTCATGATAATAATGATGAAGATCTAAAAGTGATTGATGTGACTCCTATTAAATATTTGTTTTCCAATATGAATCTTGATAAATATGGGACTGAAGATGAGTCAACTTTAGTTAAAAGGCATCCCAATGATTCAGAGTTTTTAGATCTAGATGCAAAAATTGATAAAGGTGGGATTAAAGAGGTCAAAACTTTACATAGCATGAACCCACTATTTTGGATTTCAAGGGATTTAATTATGATAATTGATCTTTAGTAGATTGTATTTCCTTGTTGCACAACGTGTTAAATTCTCCTCATGCTTATAATAAAAATAAAACTTTTACTAAACATATCGTGGATGCTTTGATGCAATCTTATGAAGAAATGCTTGAACTAGAAGTTTCTATCCCTAGAAAGCTTTATGATGAGTGGGAACCTACTATTAAAATTAAGATTAAATATTATGAATGCTATGCTTTGTGTGATTTGGGTGCTAGTGTTTCCACGATTCCAAAAACTTTGTGTGATGTGCTAGGTTTTCGTGAATTTGATGATTGTTCTTTAAATTTGCATCTTGCAGATTCCACCATTAAGAAACCTATGGGAAGGATTAATGATGTTCTTATTGTTGCAAATAGGAATTATGTGCCCGTAGATTTTATTGTTCTTGATATATATTGCAATCCTACATGTCCTATTATTCTTGATAGACCTTTCCTTAGAACGATTGGTGCAATTATTGATATGAAAGAAGGAAATATTAGATTCCAATTTCCGTTAGGGAAAGGCATGGAACACTTTCCTATGAAGAAAAGGAAATTGCCTTATGAATCTATTATGAGAGCCACTTATGGATTGCAAACCAAAGATGGCAATACCTAGATCTATTCATGTTTTTATGCCTAGCTAGGGGCGTTAAACGATAGTGCTTGTTGGGAGGCAACCCAATTTTATTTTTGTTCTTTGCTTTTTGCTCCTGTTTAGTTATAAATAATTCATCTTGCTTCTGTTTAGATGTGGTTTTATGTTTTAATTATTGTTTGTGCCAAGTAGAAGATTTGGGAAGACTTGGGTGAAGTCTTTGCGATCTTGCTGTAAAAACATAAACTTTTGCGCTCACGAGAATAGCTGTAATTTTTTACAGAAGAGTGATTTTAGGTTGATTTTTTGCAGATGATTAATAGAAAAATTCCTCACATCCAAAAATTTATTTTAGAATTTCAGAGTTACAGAAGTATTCGAAAGTTACATATTGCTACAGACTATTCTGTTTTTGACAGATTCTGTTTTTCGTGTGTTGTTTGCTTATTTTGATGAATCTATGGGTAGTATCGGGGGGTATGAACCATAGAGAAGTTGGAATACAGTAGGATTAACACCAAAATAAATAAAGAATGAGTTAATTACAGTACCTTAAAGTGGTGGTTTATTTTCTTATACTAACGGAGCTCATGATTCTGTTGAAGTTTTGTGTTGTGAAATTTTCATGTTTTTGGGTAAAGATTTGATGGATTTTGGAATAAGCAGTGGCAAGAACCTAAGATTGGGGATTACCAAGGCACCCAAAGGTAAAATTCAAGGACAACCAAAATCCTAAGTTTGGGGATGCCCCAGAATGCATCCCCACTTTCGTCTTCGTCCATCGGTAACTTTACTTGAGGCTATATTTTTATTCACCACATGATATGTGTTTTGCTTAGAGCGTCTTGTATGGTTTGAGTCTTTTCTTTTTAGTTTACCACAATCATTCTTGCTGTACACACCTTTTGGGAGAGACACACATGATTCAGAATTTATTAGAATACTCTATGTGCTTCACTTATATCTTTTAAGCTAGACAATATTGCTCTAGTGCTTCACTTATATCTTTTTAGAGCACAGTGGTGGTTTTATTTTATAGAAATTGTTGATCCCTCATGATTCACTTATATTATTTTGAGAGTCTTTTAGAACATCATGGTAATTTGCTTTGGTTATAAAATTAGACCCAATATGATGGGCATCCAAGATGGGTATAATAAAAACTTTCATATAAAGTGCATTGAATACTATGAGAAGTTTGATTCTTTATGATTGTTTTGAGATATGAAGATGGTGATATTAGTCATGCTAGTAGAGTAGTTGTGAATTTGAGAGATACTTGTGTTAAAGTTTGTGATTCTCTTAGCATGCACGTATGGTGAACCGTTATGTGATGAAGTTGGAGCATGATTTATTTATTGATTGTCTTCCTTATGAGTGGCGGTCGGGGACGAGCGATGGTCTTTTCCTACCAATCTATCCCCCTAGGAGCATGCGTGTAGTACTTTATTTCGATAACTAATAGATTTTTGCAATAAGTATGTGAGTTCTTTATGACTAATGTTGAGTCCATGGATTATACGCACTCTCACCCTTCCACCATTGCTAACCTCTCTAGTACCGCGCAACTTCCGCCGGTACCATAAAGCCACCATATACCTTCCTCAAAACAACCACCATATCTACCTATTATGGTATTTCCATAGCCATTCCGAGATATATTGCCATGCAACTTTCCACCATTCTGTTTATTATGACACGCTCCATCATTGTCATATTGCCTTGCATGATCATGTAGATGACATCGTATTTGTAGCAAAGCCACCGTTCATAATTTTTCATACATGTCACTCTTGAATCATTGCACATCCCGGTACACCGTCGGAGGCATTCACATAGTCATATTTCGTTCTAAGTATTGAGTTGTAATTCTTGAGTTGTAAGTAAATAAAAGTGTGATGATCTTCATTATTAGAGCATTGTCCCGATGAGGAAAGGCTGATGGAGACTATGATTCCCCCACAAGTCGGGATGAGAATCCTGACTAAATAAAAAAAGGAGAAAAAAAGAGGCCATAAAAAAAGAGAAAGGGTCCAAATAAAAAATGAGAGAAAAATAGAGAAGGGACAATGCTACTATCCTTTTACCACACTTGTGCTTGAAAGTAGCACCATGATCTTCAGGATAGAGAGTCTCCTATGTTGTCACTTTCATATACTAGTGGGATTTTTTTCATTATAGAACTTGGCTTGTATATTCTAATGATGGGCTTCCTCAAAAATGCCCTAGGTCTTCGTGAGCAAGCAAGTTGAATGCACACCCACTTAGTTTATTTTTGAGCTTTCATACACTTATAGCTCTAGTGCATCCATTGCATGGCAATCCCTACTCACCCATATTGATATCTATTGATGGGCATCTCCACAGCCCGTTGATACGCCTAGTTGATGTGAGACTATCTTCTCCTTTTTGTCTTCTCCACAACCACCGTTCTATTCCACCTATAGTGCTATGTCCATGGCTCACACTCATGTATTGCGTGAAGATTAAAAAGTTTGAGAACATCAAAAGTATAAACAATTGCTTGGCTGGTCATCGGGGTTGTGCACGATTAAATACTTTGTGTGATGAAGATAGAGCATAACCAGACTATATGATTTTGTAGGGATAGCTTTATTTGGCCATGTTATTTTGAGAAAAAATGATTGCTTTGTTAGTATGCTTGAAATATTATTATTATTATGTCAATATTAAACTTTTGTCTTGAATCTTTCAGATCTAAACATTCATGCCACAATAAAGAAAAATACATTGATAAATATGCTAGGTAGCATTCCACATCAAAAATTCTGTTTTTAGCATTTACCTACTCGAGGACGAGCAAGAATTAAGCTTGGGGATGCTTGATACGTCTCCAACGTATCTATAATTTTTTATTGTTCCATGCTATTATATTATTTATTTTGGATGTTTAATGGGCTTTAATATGCTTTTATATTATTTTTGGGACTAACCTATTAACCGAAGGCCCAGTGCCAGTTTTTGTTTTTTTTGCCTATTTTAGAGTTTTGCAGAAAAGGAATACCAAACGGAGTCCAAACGGAATGAAACTTTCGCGATGATCTTTCATGGACCGAAAAGCAAACTAGAAGACTTGGAGTTGAAGTCAAAAATGCCACGAGGCGTCCACGAGGCAGGAGGGCACGCCCAGTGGGGGTAGGCGTGCCCCCCACCCTTGTGGGCCCCTTGTAGCTCCACTGACGTACTTCTTTCGCCTATATATACTCTTATACCCTATGTTGTGGATTTGTCACGGCAGATGTCCTAGCAAAAGGACTTAGTCGTGGAGCCATCGCTACGGGTTTACTTGAAGGGGTTAAAGCGGACACAAAGACACGAGGGTTTTATACTAGTTCGGCCCCTTCGATGAAGGTAAAAGCCTACGTCTAGTTGCGATGGAATTGATGTGGTCTCGATGGCTAGGGAGCAAACAAGCTTCGCCTAGACTCGAGTTGTTGTTCTCCTTCTGAACCGCCGCCGGGTCGTCCCCTTATATACACGGGTGACGCCCGTCGGTCCATAGAGTCCCAACCGGTCCATACTCGTATCCCGGTTGGTATCTCTCTGTTCCTAACTTACAATACAAGTTGCACATCAGGCCCGTTTACGGCCACAGGTTCTAAACCGGCTACAGGCCTTGGGCCTTCATCTGTTCATACCACTAATGAAGTTATCCCGGCCCAAGCAGGCCGGTTCACACCTAGTGGTAATATCCCCAACATTAGGCCCCAGATTGATTTGAACTGGTTCATGTCAATCCCTCACAAAATCTGGTGTCTTGGACATCTTCGGGTAATTGGTAAACCGCCGTGTCGTCATGATTTCTGGTTGCTGTAAGCCAGCATGACGTCATCATGAAATTTTATCATTTATAACGCCCTCTTTTAACAATAGCTCCTGGATCCGCGCGCTTGACCTAGCTCTGTTGCCTTATAAATAAGACCGAAGGGTCATTTCTTTCCCTTTCCCTTCGTCCCTTCTTCTTCGTCTTCCTCGCGTCTCCAGCCTTGGAGCTCCGCCACCGCCGTCGACCTCTGCCTTGTCTTGGGCCGCTGCATCAACCTGAACGTACCAGAGCATTGCGGCATCTTTCCGCATCTTCTCCGTTCCCGGTAAGCTTTCTCCTCTTCTTGACCTAGATCTGTTCTTAGGGTTCCATGTTCGTGCCATGTTCGTCGCATGCTCATACCTGTTTTCTGACCTTGAATGAATCTGTGAATCCCTGCTGCGTTTAGTAGTAGTCTTTAAGCATCCACCTGTAGTTTCTCATCTAAGTCCATATATCTCTCGCACATACCCGCTCAATGGTTCACTTCTGTTTCTGCCTTACTCTTCGGAATATTTTCTGTTTTTGTGAGCTCGCGGTAGATCCGCGGCTGTGATAAGATCATGTGAAACTTGTTTCTGCATACCTAGTTATCCATAGCTTCAATTTCTTCCGATGCTTAGGTCAGGCGGTTTAACTTATCATAGAAAAAAGTTACTAAACCGGTATATACCATTAGTCCCCTGGTTGAACCGCCAGAATCCACATGATGCCGCATTGTGGAAGACCGGTTTATAGGTACTGTCCCCGGTTTATCGTAGTTTAGATCAACACCTTCTTTTACCCAGCGTGTTCTTGAACCGGATCACCTATTTCTTGTAGATCTCGCCATGGCCAAACAAGTGTATGAGTGCAATTGGGTTCCTTCTCGCGTCACGGAATCACAGTTGGACGATCTAGTCTTGATCGGCGCTTTAGACACTAAAGATACGATCCACTGGAGGGTTCCTGGAAATGAATGTCCTCCCACCCCCCAGGAAGGAGAGGTTGTGGTCTTCGCAGATCACTTGGCTCGGGGCTTCAAACCGCCCGGCTCTAAATTTTACCGGGATGTGTTAGCCAATTTTCAGCTCCGTCCACAGGATATTGGCCCCAACTCTGTTACCAATCTATGCCACTTTCAAGTGCTCTCTGAGGTATACTTTCAAGAGGAGCCTTCAGTTGAGTTGTTTAGAGACCTCTTCCATTTAAACCGTCGCACTGAATTCACCGATGGCCCCAACACTGAATTGAGCGGTATGGCCATTCAGAAGAGGAAGGAGATCACTTATCCCCACGTCAAACTCCATACTCACCCCAAGGAGTGGAATGCAACTTGGTTTTATTGTAAGGATACCTCCCCTGACAATGAAAATCCCTTGCCTGGCTTCCGTCCGGAACGGCTCAGCAACACGCACCCTTTTCCACAAAGACTAAGCGCCAAGGAAAGAATTAAATACGCTCCGCAACTGTCCAAGCTCCGAGCTTTTATGGCCAATGGCTTAACGGGAATAGATCTTGCACGCTGTTGGATATCATGGAGCATACTGCCTCTGAGCCGGCGCTCCAGTTTGATATGCAAGTATACTGATAGTGTCGATGACCCACTCCGACACACTAAAATCCAACTCCCCGATGATGAAGTCACAGAATCTGTAAAAAAGATGCTGAATGAACCGGAGCACCTCTGTGCTCAAACCGGTCTGCCTCCTTACTGCACCACCAACAAACCGCCAGCGGTAAGATTTTAATTGCTCTATTGTTGAACCGGTTACTGCTTTATCTGTTTGACATTTAATTACTGCTGATCCAGGGCGATAATCCGTTTTGGAGCAAGAAGCTTTCTCAAGACAAAATGGAGAAAGCAGGGCGGCCAATCCGTCCCAAGACCAAGGTTATCAAGAAGCCAGCTCACAAGAGAAAAACCACCGCTTCATCTGATCCAGCTATTGATGACGATGTGGGTAACCCGGACCTTGAGGTAGAACTTGACTCGCTTGGCTTATTTTTTACACGCCTTATTGATGATGATGCTTGTCAGGACGACGCTGAAGCTAGCAATGCGGAATTTGTTGAGGTAACTATTCTCTCTTCCGATTCAGAAATCTTGCCTTTGCCAAAATTTTGACAGGCAAACCGGAAAGTTAAATTTTCTCATCCTCTTGCTTATTTGGATCCTAAATTTCTTATGAAGACTCAGCAACATGAAGCTCACCGCACAACCCGGCACAGTGGCCAGGTAGTTACCTCCACCGGTTTACCAAACAGTCCGGTTCGAAAACGCCGCTCCGAGGTCTCTGACCTTTTTGTTGATTTACATCCTAAAGCGGGTTTCTTCCGTCAACCTCTTAACCCATCCGACTCCGATTATCAGGTTACTTCTCATTCATCTTCTGGTGAATCGTCGGCCACTCAGGTGCCACCGTTAAAAACGGTTCTTGGGTAAGCTAAGCTGAACATATGCCTCCAGTACACTATGTAATGGCTTATGCTTTTCCTTGACTCTTTGATTTTCTTTCAGGGCCAAACCTAAACCGAGCAAGAAAGCCCGCCTGGATAAAGCGGCTGAAGAAGATGTAGCCCCAGAACATGACAAAACGCCAGATCTTGAAGCATTTGCTCCTGAGGATATTCCCAATGATCCTCCTTTACAAGACGATGCTATTCCCGAAGAGAGGCCTATTAATACTTCAGTCTCTGCTGACCCGCCTGTCAGCTCCGTCCGGATTGAGAAATCCCACAGTCCTGCTGACAAACCGATCACACTAACACAAACCGGCGAGTCCAAAGATGATGATGTTGTGATTATCGGTGTAGGCCGCTTTGAACCCGGGAATCCTGTCACCTTAACCAAGCATACCATAAAAGAGGATTTTTCCGCTCTGAATAAAGAAAAATGGGATGTTGAACTAGAGACATATGCTGCTCTGAGTGCCCAAGATCTTCATTCCAGCTATCTAAACCGGCTTTATACTAGCCGTGACTGTGAAGCTGGTCTGGTAAAAATGATGAGGGATAAATTTGAGGTAACTTACTTCTTTACTGACTGCCTTTGCATCAATCCTCCTAGCCCCCAAGGGTCGGTTTGTAGCCTTCGTCAAACCGGGACTTGAATATGATTCTCAACACTTTTGAAATCCATTAATATAGCCCCCAAGGGCCGGTTTAACTTAGCAGAATTAGACCAGGGCTCCAACAGAAAACTACCCTTAGAACATAATTTGAGCAAATAGCCATTAGCCCCCAAGTGCCAAGTTGAATACTTGTATTGAGCTTGGGACTTTGCAATCTAGTAACTTTTGAAAACTGAAGGTTCATTAGCCCCCAAGTATCAGGCGTATAACTTTGTTATGTGGTTGATACTTCAATTTCTTGGACCGCTTGTTTAAAGCTAAATGTTGTCTGTATGCAGGCTGAGGTGAGAATCAAGGAGGACCGGATTGCTGATTTGCAGGAGGCCTTGAAAACTCAACAAGCTGAAACAGACAAGGCAAAGGAAGAATTAACCAGCGCCTTGAGCACCGCTGAACAGCTGAAGGAAGGCTTCAAGAAAGAGCGGGCTGATTGGGCCACTGAGAAGGCCGCTTTAACCAAAAGAGCGGAAAATGCTGAAGCTGCCCTTAAACCGGTGGCGGATGAACTGACGTCCGTAAAGCGGCAAATACACTCCATGACCGCTGCGATCTTTGGTAAGCTCCTTTTAACTTTTGCGATAATTTGAACCTGCTGCAGCGTAAATCCGGTTTGAAACCGTCCCTATATTGTTGTAGGCACACGCATCGGGCACTTGGGAAACGATGTGCGGAAGAAACTGAAGGCTGCCTACACCTTAGTGGAACAATTATATACCGGAGCCCGGCGGATCATCACCACAGCCTCTCATAACAACCCGGCACCTTCTTTAATCCAGGACACTCTTAACATGTTGCCGATGCTTCCGGCCCGGATGGAGGAGCTGAAGAAATCTGCTGCTCGAACCGGAGCTATTAACGCCTTGATCCGGGCAAAGGCATGGGTGCCAGATTTCGACCCTATGGAAGCATCTCAAGGCTATCCCAGCCTGAAGGAAGATGGCTCTGAATTCAACGAAGAGGATTTAAGGGCAATAAACCGTGCAGTGCACCCTCTGGCTTGTCAGCTAGCTGAAGAGGCAGACTTGACGCATTATCAAGCACAATACAATGACCAGAACAAGCGAGTGCCTGCCCCAACTCTTGAAGCGGAGAATCTGATCCCTCCAATCCGTAAGCACACTTACGCTCCTGATATTGAACCATCTTCCCTGATACATGAAGAGGCTGTTTTCCAAGCTTTAATGGGAATCGACTGGACCACTGTTGATTTCTAGCCAATGGGTAGGGACGAAGAAGCTGAAGCGGATGATGACGAGGAGCAGGCCTAAACCGGGAGCCGGTTTGTATAGCTGTCCTTGGAATCTTTCCAAAATAACAAATGATCTTTATTCGGGCACCGTGATGCCTTGTAACAGGATAGTTAATACTTCTATCTTCAATATGCCTTCGTGCATAAGTACTGAAGCTTTTGTTCGAAAAAACCTCCATTCATATTTCCTGCCATGTCTTGGCATGAAGCTGGTTTAGCCAAGCTTTGAAGCGGAGGTTTTATAAACCATTACTGTCAACAAGGGGGGAGAAAACAGCTCCCATATAGACCGTACTGGGTCAATATAAACCCGCTTGTTACTCCATGATGTTAACAGGAAAAAATAAAAATAAACCGGGCATACTTCTCCGGATTAAAGGTGTTTGTTGACATAAAAGGAATCCAACAAAAAACTAAGAACAAACAAGCCATGAAAATACCATGGAAACCAAGGCAATGATAAAAACTGTTTGCAAAAATATGCTATACTGAGCTGATCAGATGGTATTACGATGGTCGGACAGGACCAAGCCCCCAATAGGAGTGACAATGATTCAAGTCAGCCAGGTCCCCAAATGATTCGTGGCATATATGCCAGATCAAGAGGCGTGGCAATGGTTCGGGTTCGACCAAGCCCCCAAGTGATTTTGTGGCCTTAGGCCGACCAAGAGGCGTGACTGGTTCAGACTTGACCATGTCCCCAAGTGATCTGGTGGCTGTCGCCTATCAAAAGGTGTTGCGTTGGTTCGGACACGACCAAGGCCCCCAGTGATGTATAAAAAGCAAATGTCAAAGGGTAAACCGGAGTCCGCTTTAAAAACAGAGCCACTCCATGTAACCACGCATGATAAGAAAGACAGAGACCCCGCTTTAGCTGAGGCTCCGGTTTTATTATATCAAAGATAATATATACACTGTCATGATATGTACATAGATAGAGCCGATGTCTCAAGTGTAGTAGGGCCGAAGATGAGCTATATTCCACGGCCTGTTAGTCTCCTCCTCTGATGTACGTGAGTCTTTATGCTCTCGAATATCAATCAGATAGTACGACCCATTGTGCAGATTCTTGCTGACCACGAAAGGTCCCTCCCAAGGTGGGGATAACTTGTGTATATCTGTTTGGTCTTGGATGAGCCGAAGCACCAAATCTCCTTCTTGAAAAGTTCTGGTTCTAACCCGGCGACTGTGATAGCGACGAAGATCTTGTTGGTAAATCGCCAAACGGGCAGCTGCTATATCACGCTCCTCGTCCAATAGGTCCAAAGCGTCTTGCCGTGTTGTCTCATTATCCGCTTCGACATAAGCTGCCACCCGAGGCGAATCATGCCGGATATCACTAGGGAGAACTGCCTCTACTCCGTAGACCATGAAAAATGGCGTGTATCCTGTGGATCGGTTTGGCATAGTATTGATACTCCATAGCACAGATGGTAGCTCTTCAACCCAACATCCTGGTGTTCTTTGCAATGGGACCATAAGCCAGGGTTTGATGCCTCGCAAGATCTCTTGATTAGCTCATTCTGCCTATCCATTGGACTGGGGGTGTGCCACTAACGACACGTCAAGCCGGATATGCTCTCGTTCACAGAACTCCTTCATAGCGCCCTTAGATAAATTGGTACCATTGTCAGTAATGATACTGTGTGGAAAGCCAAACCAGAAAATCACCTTTTTGATGAACTGCACCGCTATTGCTGCATCACACTTGCTGACAGGCTCCGCTTCAACCCACTTGGTAAATTTGTCAACTGCCACCAAAAGGTGGGTTTTCTTATCCTTGGATCTTTTAAAAGGTCCGACCATATCCAGCCCCCAAGTTGCAAACGGCCACGTTATTGGGATCATCCTCAATTCTTGAGCCGGCACACGAGCACGCCTTGAAAATTTCTGACATCCATCACACCGTTTAACCAAGTCCTCCGCGTCAGCATGCGCTGTCAACCAGTAGAACCCGTGACGAAACGCCTTTGCCACCAGAGACTTTGAACCGGCGTGGTGTCCACAATCCCCTTCATGGATTTCTCTTAAGATTTCACAGCCTTCCTCAGGAGAAACACAACGTTGAAACGGCCCTGATACACTGCGACGATGCAATTCACCATTGACAATCGTCATAGACTTGGATCGCCGGACTATTTGCCTGGCTGGAATCTCATCCTCTAGTAACTCCCCCCGGTTCATGTACATAAGATAAGGAACTGTCCAGTCCGGAATAGCATGCAATGCTGCCACCAATTGAGCCTCCGGATCAGGAATAGCCAAATCCGCTTCACCTGGGAGCTTGACTGACGGGTTGTGCAGCACGTCCAGAAAGATATTAGGCGGGACCGGTTTGTGCTGAGAGCCCAAACGGCTTAAAGCGTCCGCCGCTTCATTCTTCCGACGGTCCACATGATCCACTTGATAACCCTGGAAGCAACCCGCAATATTATCCGCTTCCCGATGATATGCAGTCATGAGCGGGTCCCTAGAATCCCAAGTGCCAGACAGCTGTTGAACCACGAGATCCGAGTCACCGAAGCACTTAACCCAGCTTAAGTTCATCTCTTTAGCCATCCGGAGACCATGGAGCAAGGCTTCATACTCAGCTACATTATTAGTGCAAGGGAACATTAAGCGGAGAACATAACAAAACTTATCGCCTCGTGGGGAAGTTAACATGACTCTAGCCCCCGAGCCTTCCAGTTGCCTGGATCCATCAAAATGAATAGTCCAATATGTGTGATCCGTCTTCTCCTCTGGTGCTTGTAACTCCGTCCAGTCATTGATGAAATCAACAAGTGCTTGAGACTTCCCCGCCGTCCGAGGCACATACTTCAGTCCGTGTGGCCCAAGCTCTATAGCCCACTTGGCAATCCGGCCAGTCGCCTCCCGGTTCTGTATGATATCACCCAAGGGAGCTGAACTGACCACTGTGATGGGGTGCCCTTGAAAATACTGCTTCAACTTCCGACTGGCCATGAAAACAGCATAGACCAGCTTCTGCCAATGCGGATACCTTTGCTTGGATTCAATAAGCACCTCGCTGATATAATAAACCGACCGCTGAACCGGATATTCCTTGCCTGCCTCCTTGCGTTCCACCACAATAGCCACGCTAACTGCTCGAGCATTGGCTGCTACGTATAATAATAGTGGCTCCTTGTCGACCGGAGCTGCAAGAACAGGCGGATTGGCTAACTGCCGCTTCAAGTCCTCAAATGCTTCATCAGCAGCCGGACTCCAAATGAAATGGTATGTCTTCCTCAGCATTTGGTACAAAGGAATGGCCTTCTCTCCGAGGCGGCTGATAAACCGGCTTAGTGCGGTGATCCGGCCCGCCAAACGCTGAACATCATTGATGCACTTCGGTTTAGCCAGGGAGGTGATAGCTGTAATCTTCTCCGGATTAGCCTCAATTCCTCTATTAGACACCAGGAAACCTAGTAACTTGCCTGCTGGAACACCAAAGACACACTTGGCCGGATTAAGCATCATCTTGTAAACCCGCAAGTTGTCAAAGGTTTCCTTCAAGTCATCCACCAGCGTCTCCTTCTGCCTTGACTTTACTACAATATCATCCACATAGGCGTGTACATTGCGGCCGATCTGTTTATGCAGGCAATTCTGTACACACCGTTGATAGGTGGCTTGGGCACTCTTGAGTCCGAAGGGCATAGATACATAGCAGAAGGCTCCAAAGGGAGTAATAAACGTTGTTTTCTCCTGGTCCTTAACCGCCATTTTGATCTGATGATATCCAGAGTATGCATCCAAAAAACTCAAACGCTCACAACCCGCCGTGGCATCAATGATCTGGTCAATGCGGGGGAGGGCAAAAGGATCCGCTGGACATGCCCTGTTAAGATCTGTGTAATCCACACACATACGCCAAGTGCCATTTTTCTTAAGAACCAGCACCGGATTAGCAAGCCACTCTGGATGGAATACCTCAATGATAAAGCCAGCTGCCAAAAGCCTGGCCACTTCCTCTCCAATGGCCTTTCGCCTTTCTTCGTTAAACCGGCGGAGGAATTGTTTCACCGGTTTATACCTAGGATCCACATTAAGAGTGTGCTCAGCGAGTTCCCTCGGTACACCTGGCATGTCGGATGGTTTCCATGCGAAGATGTCCCGATTCTCACGGATGAACTCGACGAGCACGCTTTCCTATTTGGGATCCAAATTGGCACTGACAGTGAACTGCTTAGATGAATCGCCGGGCACAAAGTCAACAAGCTTGGTCTCAGCTGCCGATTTGAACTTCAGATCTGAATCATGCTCCGTAGTCGGCTTCTTCAAAGGAGTCATATCCGCCGGATCAACATTGTCCTTATAGTACTTCAACTCCTCCGTGGCACAGACCGACTCTGCATAAGCCGCATCACCTTCCTCACATTCCAAAGCGACCCTACGACTTCCATGAACCGTTATTGTCCCCTTGTAACCCGGCATCTTGAGCTACAAGTAGATATAACAAGGCCGCGCCATGAACTTGGCGTAAGCCGGCCGGCCAAACAAGGCATGATATGGGCTCCGGATCTTCACCACCTCAAATGTTAGTTTTTCTGACCGGGAGTCGTGCTCGTCCCCAAAAGCCACGTCCAGGGCTATCTTACCAACAGGATATGCAGATTTGCCAGGCACCACACCATGGAACACCGTATTGGACGGTCTGAGATCTTTGTCTGTTAAACCCATGCGGCGGAATGTCTCATAGTACAGTATGTTAATACTGCTTCCTCCATCCATGAGTACCTTGGTGAATTTATAACCCCCCACCTGAGGGTCTATCACTAATGCTAGCTGGCCCGGATTATCAACCCGGGGCGGGTGATCCTCTCTGCTCCACACGATAGGCTGCTCCGACCAGCGCAAGTAACGTGGTAAGGCCGGTTCAACAGAATTCACCGCTCGCTTGTGGAGTTTTCGGTCGCGTTTATCCAAGCTAGTTGTGAAAACATGATATTGCCCATTGTTCAACTGTTTTGGCTGGCTCTGATAACCCGACTGCTGCTGCTGCTGCTGCTGCTGGCCGTTCTGATTATTCTGGTGATTGTGACCGCCCTGATTGCGACCTGAACCGGAAGCTCCATCGTGATCCGGCCCATGAAAACCGGATCCTGAACCGCCACCTGACCCGTGATCATACCGGAAGGCATTAGAGTTTTTAAACTCCTGCATGATATAACAATCCTTCCAAAGATGGTTAGTCGGCGCCTCCTTCGTCCCGTGCTTCGGGCAAGGCTGATTCAGCAAATAACTCAAGCTGCTTGCGTTAGGATTGGGAGCCCCATTACGATTTGCCGCTTTACCTCTGCGTCGCTGCCCCCTATCCTGTGCATTAGTGTTGGCCACAAAGTCCATGCTGCCATCCGCCTTGCGCTTGCCTCCGTTTCCATGACCTGCCGGTTTGTACTGCTGTTGTTTGGAGTTGCTATTCTTCCTTCCCTTCCCTGCTTCATCATCATCAGTCTCGGGATCCTTGGTACTGTCCGAATCAGCATACTTCACTAGAGCGGCCATGAGGGTTCCCATGTCATTACAGAACCGCTTCATGCGTCCCAATTTCAATTTTAAAGGCTCAAACCGGCAGTTGCCTTCCAGGGTTAAGATCGCAGAGTCAGCATTAATCTTGTCGGACGAGTGCAAAATTTTCGAAACGCGGCGCACCCAATGGGTCATTGATTCTCCTTCCCCCTGGACACAAGCCGCCAGGTCTACTATGGACTTGGGCTGCTTACACGTATCCTTGAAATTCTGGATAAACCGGGCCCGCAACTGGGCCCATGAGCCGACATAATTGGGCGGTAGGCTCTTCAACCAGGTACGAGCCGTGCCTTCAAGCATCATGGTGAAGTATTTTGCACACGCGGTCTCATCCACGTCTAACATCTCCATGGCCATCTCATAACTCTCTATCCACGCTTCAGGGGATAAATCAGCGGTGTAATTCGGCACCTTGCGTGGACCCTTGAAATCTTTGGGCAGGCGCACATTGCGTAAAGCGGGGATTAAACAAGGCACTCCCAAAGCGGATGCGACTCCTGGTCCGGCGAAGGTGGTAGGGCGAACCGGTGTAAGTTGACCCGCATCATCCTGTGCTGCTAACTCGGCCTCCCTCCGTGCCCGGGCCCGATCCACCATATCCTGAGCATCGCGAACACCACCTGCCAGGTTATTGCCACAGGCCGCTTCACGGCCTCGCGCATTGCTCGATATGGCCGATTCATCCAAGCGCCTGCTATAGCTCCGGCTTGGACGGGGCGTAGAGTGAATCTGATCATGGCTGTATGAATATGCTTCCTGCTGAATCAGCGCGGTCCGGAGAAGCTCCTTAACCCGGCGCGTCTCTATCGCTTGCGGAGAGTCCCCTTCAACTGGGATAGCCTCTAATCGCGCGGCAGCTGCAACAAGGTTGTCCATAGGATTAGAATAATGACCTGGGGGCGTCTGGACCGGCGGAAGAATCACAATGTTCTGCTGAGGAGGTTCCATCAGGCGAGGTTGGACCGTCCCCCCTGGTCCTGGTGCCTTAATCCGGTTTGTCTCCATGTGCTGCGGCGGATTACTGGGTCCAGCTCCTGGAGTGTGAAAGAGATTCCGGGGATCAAACCCTAACGGCAGGCGTGATCTGTGCTTCCGCTTTAAGACCTCCTGTGATGCGTTCTGGTCAAGCATGAGCTTATAAGCCTGGGCGTCCAAAGCGGCCCGCTCTGCGGCCATCCTGTCTTTTTCTGCGGCCAGATCCGCTTTGGCTTGCACGATCTGCTCTCTCACCTTTGCAATTTCTGCATTATGGGCCTCCTGATCCGCCGGATTGTCCTCTGCCATAAGCGCGGCTAGTGCAACAAACAGATCAGATAGAACCTGAACCGGCGGGCGCACAAGGCCTCCTGCCCCTACTAATCCGGAGAGCATCGCTGCGGCGGTCGAAGAGTGATTCGCCGCCTGTGTGCCGGCCATGAATATTCCAACCCGGTTGACCTGGCCTGGGGGGTCCGAAATACTGTCGCCATCGGAACAGCCCCTAACCTGGTCGTCTTGTAACTGGTATAGTGATTCGGTCTCTCCGGTCGAGGACTCGTCGCCGGAATAGATGACGGTCTCGCTACCGTGTTCTGACTCGTCCTCACGCCCTCCTCCGTGGATGACTCCAACGAAGGCACGCTTCACGGCCGGTTTAGCCTGGGTAGATCTCGCACGCTGAGCCGTCTTGACGAGGTCGATGCAGATGTCCGGCTCAGGCCCCGGCTCACCGATCTTGCCGATGAAAACGTGTATGCCACCAAAGGGGACCCGGTACCCGTACTCAATCGAATCGGCCTCGGGACCCCATCCTGCGTCGTCAATGTAGATCTTGCCACGACGACTCTTGGTCATCTGGCCCACAGCATAGCCTTCGAGTCCTTTGAGCTTGCCCTCCAAGATCGTCAAACCATCGTGCGATAGCCCCACGGTGGGCGCCAACTGTCGTGGATTTGTCACGGCAGATGTCCTAGCGAAAGGACTTAGTCGTGGAGCCATCGCTACGGGTTTACTTGAAGGGGTTAAAGCGGACACAAAGACACGAGGGTTTTATACTAGTTCGGCCCCTTCGATGAAGGTAAAAGCCTACGTCTAGTTGCGATGGAATTGATGTGGTCTCGATGGCTAGGGAGCAAACAAGCTTCGCCTAGACTCGAGTTGTTGTTCTCCTTCTGAACCGTCGCCGGATCGTCCCCTTATATACACGGGTGACGCCCGTCGGTCCATAGAGTCCCAACCGGTCCATACTCGTATCCCGGTTGGTATCTCTCTGTTCCTAACTTACAATACAAGTTGCACATCAGGCCGGTTTACGGCCACAGGTTCTAAACCGGCTACAGGCCTTGGGCCTTCATCTGTTCATACCACTAATGAAGTTATCCCGGCCCAAGCAGGCCGGTTCACACCTAGTGGTAATATCCCCAACACCCTAGAAACATCAGGGAGAGCCACGAAACCACTTTTCCACCACCGCAACCTTCTATACCCGTGAGATCCCATCTTGGGGCCTTTTTGGCGATCTGCCGGAGGGGGAATTGTGTTGGGGAACGTAGTAATTTCAAAAAAATTCCTACGCACACGCAAGATCATGGTGATGCATAGCAACGAGAGGGGAGAGTAATGTCCACGTACCCTCGTAGACCGTAAGCGGAAGCGTTATGACAACGCGGTTGATGTAGTCGTACGTCTTCACGATCCGACCGATCCAAGTACCGAACATACGGCACCTCCGAGTTCAGCACACGTTCAGCTCGATGACGATCCCCGGACTCCGATCCAGCAAAGTGTCGGGGATGAGTTTCGTCAGCACGACGACGTGGTGACGATGATGATGTTCTACTGGCGCAGGGCTTCGCCTAAGCTTCGCGACGATATGACCGAGGTGGAATATGGTGGAGGGGGGCACCGCACACGGCTAAGGAACGATCACGTAGATCAACTTGTGTGTTCTAGGGTGCCCCCCTGCCCCCGTATATAAAGGAGGGAGGGGGGGTGTGGCCGGCCCCCAAGGGGTGCACCTGGAGGAGTCCTACTCCCACCGGGAGTAGGACTCCCCCCTCTTGC
>NC_041391.1:210770427-210784427 GCF_002162155.2 Triticum dicoccoides | reverse complement strand
GGTAACCCCCCGGTACTCCGGAAAAATCCCGGTTTCTCCCGGAACGTTCCCGATATCCAAATATAGGCTTCCAATATATCAATCTTTATGTCTCGACCATTTAGAGACTCCTCGTCATGTCCTGGATCACATCCGGGACTCCGAACAACCTTCGGTACATCAAAATATATAAACTCATAATAAAACTGTCATCGTAACGTTAAGCGTGCGGACCCTACGGGTTCAAGAACTATGTAGACATGACCTAGAACTATTCTCGGTCAATAACCAATAGCACAACCTGGATGCTCATATTGGCTCCTACATATTCTATGAAGATCTTTATCGGTCAAACCGCATAACAACATACGTTGTTCCCTTTGTCATCGGTATGTTACTTGCCTGAGATTCGATCGTCGGTATCTAATACCTAGTTCAATCTCGTTACCGGCAAGTCTCTTTACTCGTTATGTAATGCGTCATTCCATAACTAACTCATTAGCTACATTGCTTGCAAGGCTTATAGTGATGTGCATTACCGAGAGGGCCCAGAGATACCTCTCCGACAATCGGAGTGACAAAACCTAATCTCGAAATACGCCAACCCAACATGTACCTTTGGAGACACCTGTAGTACTCCTTTATAATCACCCAGTTACGTTGTGATGTTTGGTAGCACCCAAAGTGTTCCTCCGGTAATCGGGAGTTGCATAATCTCATAGTTACAGGAACATGTATAAGTCATGAAGAAAGCAATAGCAATATACTAAACGATCAAGTGCTAGGCTAACGGAATGGGTCATGTCAATCACATCATTCTCCTAATGATGTGATCCCATTAATCAAATGACAACACATGTCTATGGTTAGGAAACATAACCATCTTTAATTAATGAGCTAGTCAAGTAGAGGCATACTAGTGACTATATGTTTGTCTATGTATTCACACATGTATTATGTTTCCGGTTAATACAATTCTAGCATGAATAATAAACATTTATCATGATATGAGGAAATAAATAATAACTTTAGTATTGCCTCTAGGGCATATTTCCTTCAAATCGATCATGGAGGGCTTCTACATCAACACCAGTGCCTCTTCGATGAAGCGTGAGTAGTTTACCACAGACCTTCGGGTCCATAGTAATTAGCTAGATGGCTTCTTCTCTCTCTTTGATTCTTAATACAAAGTTCTCCTTGACGTTCTTGGAGATCTATTTGATGTAATACTCTTTTGTGGTGTGTTTGTCGAGATCCGATGAATTGTGGATTTACGAACAAGATTATCTATGAATATTATTTGGTTCTTCTCTGAATTCTTATATGCATGATTGGATATCTTTGCAAGTCTCTTCCAAATATCAGTTTAGTTTGGCCTACTAGATTGATCTTTCTTGCAATGGGAAAAGTGCTTAGCTTTGGGTTCAATCTTGCGGTGTCCTTTCCCACTGACAGTAGGGGCAGCAAGATACGTATTGTATTGTTGCCATCGAGGATAAAAAGATGGGGTTTATATCATATTTCTTGAGTTTATCCCTCTACATCATGTCATCTTGCTTAATACGTTACTCCATTCTTATGAATTTAATACTCTAGATGCATGCTGGATAGCGGTCAATGCGTGGAGTAATAGTAGTAGATGCAGAATCGTTTCAGTCTACTTGACATGGATGTGATGCCTATGTTCATGATCATTGCCTTAGATATCTTCATAATTATGCACTTTTCTATCAATTGCTTGGAAGTAATTTGTTCACCCACTGTAATACATGCTATCTCGAGAGAACCCACTAGTGAAACCTATGGCCCTCGGGTCTATTTTCTATTATATTACATCTCTTTTCCATTATATTGCATCTCATTTACTATTTTGCAATCTTTACTTTCCAATCTATACAACAAAAATACCAAAAATATTTACTTTAATATCTTTATTAGATCCCACCTTTGTGAGTGACCGTGAAGGGATTGACAACCCCTTTGTCATGTTGGTTGCAAGGTTCTTGATTGTTTGTGCATGTACTAGGTGACTTGTGCGTCGTCTCCTACTGGATTGATACATTGGTTCTCAAAACTGAGGGAAATACTTACGCTACTTTGCTGCATCACCCTTTCCTCTTCAAGGGAAAAACCAATGCATGCTTAAGAGGTAGCAGAGTCAGGGCCAATCAACGCTTCCTCGTGTATCGTAGGTAAATTGTTGTCCAACAACAATATCTCCTTTGCGCACCTGAGAGGTTTGCACGAGTTTTGCCTATGTGGTTTAACCGCAAGCTCGACCGAAGTCCATACATTTTATTGTAGAGGCTTCTGTATCAGACGCGGTGGAAAACTCTAGAATTGCTTCCAAGGTTTGTTTACCTTGTCATGATAACGAAGATATTATTATCTCGTTGAGTTGCACTATTCTCCCACTCACCCTTTTCAAAAAACCGTTTTCTTCAAAATCATACCGTTCTTTGTGGCAAACTTTTGCCTCGGTATAGTGAGGGAGGAATACCCAATAATTTGGGATAACAAACAAAGTATCACTTGTCTGATTTGGAATAGGTTTGTAAATATTTTACACAAGCCCCATATTCCAAATGTTAAGAAAAGACATAAAATGGTTGGGCATACCATACCATGCCGTCATTTCAATAGACCTAATGGCGCTCTTTTCACTGTAAAAGCCGTAGTCTTTAAAGCATTACTTTAAAAGTGATAGTGGGAAATTGATTTATGTCATCTTTGATCTTACCATATCATAAATGGTTTGTTTACATCTTTACGAACATTCCACTCGTAGTGGTGTTCCGGGAGGTGTAAGTTAACAAAAACTTTTCACAACTCATTAGACATTCGCTAAACTTGTAACTCAAATATTCCTTTCCAGAGTCTAATTGCAGAAACATATTTTTCTTGTTACAATAATTTCTACTTCATTTTGGAAACCTTTTGAATGATTTCAAAAGATCCATACTTACATCTCATCAAGTAAATATCCATATATCTACTTGAGTCATTTCTGAAGATAGATAAATCCACTACTCGCAACAACATTCACCGGACTGCATACATCAAAATGTATGATCACCAATGAGTTCGTTGCTCATTCCTTATGGCATGTGAACGGTATTTCAGTCACTTCACCTTTTGGACGAAAGTTGCAAGTGTCAGATGATTCATAATCAAATGACTTCAAAATCCATCATAATGGAATTTCTCCATGCGGGTTTCTCCAATGTGACCAAATGCAGTGCCACACATATGTGGTATTATTTTAGTCTTGCAACATATAGCGTGAGTGTTATGGTTGTATTATATTACCATCAATATTGATAACATACATCCCATCCATGATGGATGCATGTCCCTTATTTAAGAACATTATAACTGGTCACCCTAAGAGCTCCCTCACGCTATCAGCCTTTGGAGCCGTCTGATTTCAAGATACGTCTGTTTGCAAACGTTGGGTGTGCAATAGAATTTTCCTTGATCCCGTCCCCGCAGCTTCCTGAGGGCAGCTACTCCCGTAACTATTTTGGACCAACATGGTTAATTGCGCCAGACAGCCCACCGCATAGCCAGCCGAAGCCGAGGGAGCATTCCCTGATCCGAAAAGTAGCGAACCAATCGGTCGTGGGCGATTAGAGTGCTCGAAAACCCTAACCAACTCTAGCGGCGACAGCGGCGGCAGCGAGCCAATGCGTCTTGGAAGCGGGGGCGGCGTGCTGTCGGTGTCGATCTCCACCTGGATGGATTCGAAGCGCGGCAACATGATGATGGACGAGGGGAGCGACGTCCATGGCGCTCAAGCTTCGGCAACCATGCTGGTATCAGTTTTCGGTGTTTGAATTTGTTGTATTGACCGAACTGTACTATCCTGGTAGCCATGGTGTAGTGAGTCAATAGGTCTCATGTTTCTCCGCATTCTAGGAACAACCCAACTTACTCCACAACGACAACGACCAACATCCCTCTTACCACCATTCCTTTTTACCAACTGTCAAACCATCTTCACTCATCCTAGAAAAACATACTATGTAGAGTAGGTGCTTGCTACGGTTTCCAATCCTGGCCTCCGGCGACTAAATTCGAAATATAAACATATGTTTTGTCTAATAGCATGTGCAGATGCTAGAGGATAGGCGTCGACACCTCCAGCCTCATGGCACTCCGTGCAAAGACAAGGCAGGTGACACTCCTTGCAATTGTTTGTATGCTTGCATTGGAGTAAATGGTCATGTAATTTCTGCTGCATGGCGATGCTATTTTAACAGTCTTGTTTAGTTTGCAGTACCAAATTGGCATCCTATTATCCTCTACAGGTACTATATTGGTTAAGCAAGAGGTATTGTCTTTCCTAGCCATCAACATTATTTTGATCTCTATGCTAGCATAATACAAATCAAAAGTTAAATCAATTGATAATGTTCTTCTTCTGACTGAATAAATTCATTTTTAGACAATTAGTGGCAGGGGTAGTTGGTCAGATATAAAGCCTTCTGGTAAACCTGGCTGATTTGATGGTCGAAGTAGCTACTGATTTGCTAACCGGTCACTACTTTGCAAGATGAAACTGGCCCATCTTCGTCCCGCACATAGCTGACTCGTGCTGGAAAGACTGGATTCCCTCAAAGAAAAAAATATTGAGACTGATGGCAGCAGAATGATAAAGAAGCTTGGCCATTTCTTCTGTTACTATTGCTGGCATTAGGCCTCGAGGTGGTTTGGCCTATTAATGTGCGATTCCCTGCCTTGATCTGTATATATCCACGATCTCATTGGCTTCAATCCTTTTGGTTTTATTTTTTCTGTTATGCATGTAGCGTCAGGATCATGAGTAGGGTGTGGAGGCTGTCGGGCTGCAGTCCCATGGAGTTCTATGCCTCCATAGGAAGTGGATACAGTTGAAGCGCCATATACAATTCAACAACCTCACCGCGATGAGAGTAAATCACCGATCACATCTTCAATATTGGTTGGGAATTGTGTGTTTAGGTTTGCTCAGTCTGTTGGTGGATTGTTTCTGTTGGGGTATGATAGGAGAAGGTGGCCACCAGTAGTAGATATTCAAGCTCAGGAGTAACACGCCACATACCATGTCAATATTCTTGGACAAGTACGTATAGTGTTTTCTACTCTCTAGGACTTTGGTAACTTCTTATTAGGTTGATCTTTAGTCTCTAGGAGTTTGATAGCTGATTATTAGTTTGATCTTTAGTCTATAGATCCAAAGGAGATCATATGGCATATAGAGTTTTACTTTAAACTTTGTAGATGATACTCAGATGTGTACACATTAGATGGCCACTTGCTATAAAAACATAAGTCGTGGCTGGGAGATAAGTTATTTTTTCATACATAACAAACTCCCACTTCCACTTTAGGTCAGGGAACTGCATAAGCATTTGGAATATCATATAGTTGCTGGCTCAAACATAACATGAATCTAGTAGCATTTATGTTTGATATTTAGATTTGGGGATGAAATGACGAAATTTGAGTAGCTTAATTTGATGTGATTTTGTGAATGCATAAGTATTTGTGATGCTCATGGTCACTCTTGAGAAGATATGACAAAATCGATACGACTGATCGTGCTACTTGGCACAAGGCCGTAAGTTTCATTAGTTTCATTATTAGATGAAACTGATTACCTCGATTCATGTTGGGTATTTAATTATTTTACATGCATGGCACACTTGTCTAGGGACAGAGCTTGAATTACTTTAATCGCTGATATTTGCTCACAATAAAATAGCTCATGCTGAAACAAAATGATGGCCGATGATGAATTATTTGTTGGTTAGAGGACAACGTGCTATAATTCAGTTGTTAGACTGTTCTGATTGGTAGTGGAAGTGATGAAGTTCCATAACTTGAGAAAGAGACATGTTTTAAGAGAAGGTGATTCAACTAATATGGCAGTGATAGAATCAAATCAATATCTCTCATTTCTTAATTTTACTTAATTTATGTTATACATTCTTTCTTAGATTTACATTGAATTTTTGGCGCTTCCACTTTAATAAATTTAAGAACTATCCTACTGATGTTTAAATAAGGTGCCCAAGAGTTCCAATGTAACCATCTCCAGAAAATACATGCTGGACTGCTCAGAAGATACTAAAGAGGAAACAGTGAAAACAACTCAATGGTTGAACATCAGGTACTAAATTTTGGCCAATAAAAATTTAGAAGGAATCTAGAGCCGTACTGCATTGGTACTAATAACCTTTGGCACCAAACCTGAGTGGACAATGAAATTCTGGCTTCAACTTTTATTATGCTCAAGTCTTTGAGATGACTTGTTTTCCATTTGAATCGTTGTTGTTCACCAAGGTCTTTGAAGAATCGTTGTATTGTAATGACAACGGCATAAGCCTAATAATACTATATTGCTTTGAATTTCAGGTAAAATGAAATTACACAAAAATATTTATAATACTAGAAGATTTAAAGTTTACATACAATGCTTCCGCACAATTGTGTCAAGCCTAACATTTATTATTACCATAAGATGGGCGCATCAACGCGCGCCTTTCATGATCTAGTGGTATTCATAATACAAAACAACAATTGTTCTTTTATGAACAACCCTCTTGCAACAAACATTATGCAAATGGGCTAGAGTGTATAAAACTCTAAAATGAATTATGAAAGTAAATATAGAGGTAATATATTATTATCAATATTCATAACGTACATCCCATTCATAATGAATATATGGCCCTTATGTTATTCATAACACCGAACATCAAAAGTTCTCTTATGAAAAACCTTCTTGCAAGATACTTTATTCAATGGGCTAGAGTGTATAAAACTCTAAAATGAATTATGAAAAATAAATAGATAGGTAATACACCGATGGAAGGTATAGTAACATTTACTATGTTCCCAACGTGTATTTAAACCTCATTTCCAGCAAGTCTTTTAGGCCATAGTAGTTCTTGCATCGAGTCGCAACAAAATGCAATCGAGCGGGTACTTCTGTGATCAACTCACAATACCCAAGAATGAGTGATTAACATGTTTAATCATAATTTCCAAGAACTATTTCTTTAACCAGCCTTCCATACATCTACAACTCGTATGACATTCATACATGAGTTGGATATTCCAGTCTCCTTTTTTTGCCTATATACTTCTAACAGTTTAACTTTCAGTATTTATCCTTCTCCCAGAAGAAACCCAACTTTAAGAGTGGTGTTAGCCTGGACTTCCTAGGCGTGTAAGTCACACTAACACCCTTTGGACATTTCCTTTCTCTTTAAGTTGTTGTTTTATTCACCTTCATTTACATGACATGTGTTCTACTAGATCCCTCTTGTATTAGTCTAATGCATAGTAAACACTTTACTAATACTTTGCAAACAAACATTGCTTCAGATATCTCATATCTGTTAGCCTTTGTCTGCATCTGAAAACAATTTACAGTTCCATGAATATCATATAACTATCCCAAACTTTTGAAGTTCGGGTCTCATGGAAGCAAACATATTGCACTTGACCGTAACAAAATTCTAGCTTTTGGATCAAAGGACGAGAGTATCATCATCCATAGCATTAGCGGGAGAATACCGAAAGCATGCGATAGGTCAAAGTCCTTCTCGGCACTCTATAGGACAATCCTCACATTATGTTACCAACCATAAAGTTTTAACCAGATATTTAACAGCTATTCAAATTTTAATAGGGAGGTGGAAACACGAGCTATTCTTCTATAACTATTAAGCAAAAAACACTTAGACAATGTCCATAATTAATTGCACTAAGGATTAAAAAGAATTAATTCTAAAGTGTGCTCCCACTCAAATCCATATCTCTCATAACTGATTGTGAGTGATACAAGATCCAAATTTCAATCCAACGCCAAGGATGCATCCATCTCAAGTGATGAGAATTTCATTTGGTAGGCTAACCTGACAATCACATCTCTATGTGACTCTTGTTCATCTTTCGATGGTCATGTTCTGAGCTCAAGACGATCCTCCGGAACGTCAAGACAACCAAGTGATCTTGCTGCGAGGTCTCAAGTCACATGCCTCACACTTCTCTAATCGTTCGTACCCATGCATCCATGTGATACCCTGAAGAGATAGATGCCGTGACGGTGCTACACTTGGGAGAACACTAACTACTTGATATTTCAAGTGAGAGATCACCCTAATAAAAATTACTACCGTGCAATCAAGAAGGGTGCATCAAGAGGGATAAACATCTCAAGCAATTCATAATAGCATGATATGGTATAGCCCTTTCCGATGGAGAAGTTTAGTATTTCTTCGTCTTCGGCATTTTCGTCAGTGTTCACCTTCGCGAAGATTGCCACCACCTTGTCGATGCACCAGATAATATTGCTATCTCTATAGCTAATAAAATTAGTGCATTACATAAGGTTGACTCATAGGTCATTAAAGTGACAATCATATGGCTACAGCCATCATGCCGAATCATGACACACAGGTCATGTTAATTAATTTACATTATATAGTCATCTCATACATAATCCAATTAAATATGACGAAGACTATGCCACAACATATGCACATCACATGTCATCCTGCAAAACCAAGTTAGACGCCTCTAATCGGTTTAGGCAAAATTTTATTTTACATGGCTTCTAAGGTTTTATCTTAAACCGCAGCTACCAACGTCCATCATCAAGTATGATTATTCAAGTCACTAGATTAACTTTCCGGGGCGTATAAAACACAAGATAAAAAATCTCGAGCCCCATATTGAACTTCGTCATACGCATGATCCCCGTGCAGATCATATCTAATTGCCCTTTAGTCTATGGAACATTCATCTTTCTTAACTATGGTGGAACCTAAAGAACTGAAGCACTTCGTTGATCTGTCAACCAGCATACTCAGGAGCAACATGGAAGGATCGCAGATTGCCAGAACTTTGTAGCAAAACTCCACCATGCTGTCAACATCATAACTACGCAAATTTGAGGGAAGCAACAAGAACATCGGGTAATAGATTTCATCTACTACCCGCACAAATAATTTTCGGCAATAGAACTCATCTACTACAAAATTATATTGTGCAACACCCATACATCTCATGTATTCTAGATCGTAACCTGCATCTATGCATAGCACAGCTCATGATGCCACTATAAGGGAACGCGACAGAAAACAAATTTTTGTTGACCAATGCACCAGCCCAAGACCACTATAAAGATGCATACAAGGTTTGATCAGATCCTTACCGACTCATAGCGAGTGGAAGGAGAGTTGGTGGAGATCGCTAGTGCAGATCCCCGCAGCTAGGATTTTACAACCTCCCAACCACGAGAATATACTCCCCGGACAGCTCCTTGGGAGATCCCTCGAACACCCCTCCAGGAGGCCCTCAGACAGAAACTCGATTAGTCCCTCGGACAGCCCTTCGGGAGGCACATGGTCAGATCCTCGAACAGAACCTCAGGCTATTTCTCGAACTAAGATCAAAACTACGACCTCTCTACCGGTTTGCACACATACGGTGCCAACTATCCAGCAGGGCTTCACCGTCCAGAACTAGGCCCTACCGAAGACTGCCTTTCGGCGTACGAAACTATTTCGAAGGGAGGGAGATAGAAAGCCAGATCATAGCATGGCATGTGTTTGAGGGAGATTGAGTGGAATGGAGATCTATCTCCACCTCTATTTATAGTGGGAGGCAAGGGGTAGAGGGCACTTGAAAATACCAAAAGGAACTTGGATATTTTCCACCCAAAAGCCACCAAAAGTTGGAGGAGACCCCTTGGGTGGCCCCCCCACACCAATCACATTTTAGGCTGCCACAAAGGGGCCCCCACATCCCCAAATTATGCTCCACAACTTTAGGGACAAAGCCCAAAGCCACCAAAAGGGGGTTGTACCCTAATAGTGTTACACTATTCACTGTACTATTCATGACAGCTTTTCATGAAATATTTTCAGTGTCTGAAAAATCCATAAAAATTCTAGATGGTCCAGAACATTTCTGGCACCCACTAAAAAATATCCTACTCATTTCGAAACATTTTCGGTATATAGTTTGTCTCTGAAACGTTTCCAGTTTTACTCTGTAAAAATTTCTATTGTCTCCAAAACTTTTTCGAAAACATTCTCCCGGACTCCCTGTCTATTACTTAGCAGATAGATGACCCTTAAGTGTGTGACACCATAGGTTCCGTGAAGTATGGACATGACTGGAACTCTTTTTGATCAATGATCAATAGCGGAACCGTGGACGTCCATATTGATCCCTATACGCACACGAATGAATATTCGAGTGAACCTATAGTTGTCGTGTGCTATTCCTGTTGCTTCACGGTATGTTACAAAACCCGAGGTGAGATTTAGTAGCATCCCCGTGAATCAACAACTTGTTCACTATGCCAGTTTCCTCATTACCGGTTTTGTTCTCTTTTCCTGTTCATATATTCTGGCATCCTTGTGATCAAATCACACAGTGTCTGGCCAGACGATGATGGATACTATAACACAGAGAGGGCCCAAAGAATATCTCTCCATCATTGGAGGAGAAAATCCCAATCTTAAGCTATCTAGTTCCTTGTCATACTTTTCCATGAACCCGTAAGCCGCCGTAATAGCCACCCTTTTACGGATGACGTTTAACAAACCTCAAAGTTCATGAAGCAAGCATGAAGGAACTCGATACTCTCATGGTCTAAGGAATTATGCAAACATTAACTTTCTCTGTGTTATTTACCATAACTCGTGATGAACATATCTCATAGCATAACATCAATCGGGTCGATTCAACATAAGTGTTCTTCTAACATTGTGTCCTGAAAGTTGTTGGCATAGTCATGCCCATGATCAGGAAAACAAACCATCATGCAACACTTGAGCTAGTCTTAGAGGCCAGACTAGAAATACATTTTACCGTTTATTATTCCACACGTGCATATGAGTTTACCTCCGAGCCTCGTGGTTATTGCAGACTCGAGAACCATAGCAGTTATAGCATGGAACATAAACACAATTATGAACATGGAGATAAATAATAACATTTATTATTTCCTCTAGGGCATATCTCCTACAGACTCCCACTTGCACTAGAGTCAATAATCTAGTAAATGCTAATGCACTTTACACCTATGGCATACCCGTGTAAAATATGCTTCGCTTGTGGTATAGTCTTTGTCCAACGGATCTGACAACTTCAAGGCCATGTGTATCTTCGCATATCCTCGCATTTTATGCTTTCACAAAATTCATATTTTGTATGGACTTGGCCTTGTATATATGTGAATCACTGGTCGAACCTTGATTCTCAAACTGAGCTATGGAGCAACTATCTACAATAGTGTTCCATTGAACAAAGTCATTTTGGAACCATACTAAGTTCATGAACAAACTATATGATTCAACATCTTATTTGTCGCTTCTAAAGCATCAACATACTTAGCCTTTGTTATAGAATTCGCCACAGTAACCTGTTTGGAACAAATTCCAACTACCGTGCCACCATATCGTGTGTTACACTAAACCCTTAACTTAAATCAAAAAACGCATGGAGCATTGATAAAGACTATATCGATGTAATTACTTACAATTCATAATCTCTGCTTGTGAGAAAACATGTCGTCAGTGCTACTTTAGTACTCAATGACAATTTTCACTATTGTCCATGATCAGTACTTTCATCACTTTGGTATCTATACTCGCAACAACTTGGGAGTATTGGATATATCTGGTTGTTTTACATAGCATGGAATACATGGTTAATCCAAACACATGAGTGTGTGGAATCTCCATCATGTATTTCACTCGTCAGTGTTTTGGGACACCGAGTCTTGCAAAAACTCTTTCCATGTGACTTCGGCAAGAATCACTCCTTGGCGTTCTTATGCTAAACTGTTTTAGCATCTTGTCATATGTATTCTTGGCTTAGCCTATTAAGCAATTCTATCTCCGTAGATAAATATGCCTAATATATGGCTACCTAGCCCAAGCACTTCATGGAAAAACTATTTTCAATGAAGTCCTAATTTGTGTCAAGCACACAAAGTTTTTAGAAATATTATTATGCTCCCACTTACTTTCTTGTAACAACAAGCATCTTGACTTCCATTGATGAAATCAAACTCTTTTGACCATTTCATCAAACAAAGATTCTAACTCTTTAATTTTGTAAAATATGCAAATGAGTATGATTAAAAAAGTTGTATGAACTACACAAGTGAAAAAAGTGTCACGCTAAAAAATATTAAAAACAACCATTCCTTGGGATAAAAATACCATCTCTTAATAATAAAATGCCATCTCTTAATATAAAAATGCCATTTCTTAATAACAATAAATGCCATCTCTTAATAAACAAAAATGTCATCCATTTAAAAAATTAAAATGCCATCTCTTAATACTAAAAATGCCTTCTCCTAAAAAACAAAAAATGACATCTCTTAATATAAAAAATGTCATCACTTAAAATAAAAAATGCCATCTCTTAATAATAAAAACTACCATTTTATAAAAATGGCTTATAAAAACAACCATGCCGATAAAAATAATAATGGCATCTCTTAATAATAAAAGATGCCATCACTCATTAATAATAAAAAGGCGTCCTCTTAAAAAGTGCCATGCTATAAAAAAATTGTCAACTCTCATTAATAAAAATGCCATGCTATAAAAAACTGTCATGTGAGAAAATGAAAAAATAGGGATTTTCGGGATTGAAACAATGTGCATTTTAAACACCAAACATTCACAAGAAGCCTTCTTAGCCCAGTGGTGATGGGCGCCCGAGCACACACAGGAGGGCGCGGGTTCGATCCCTTGTCTCGACGACAAGGAGGTCGTTCGCTGGGGTTAGCCCCCTGGCCAACGGTCCTCAAATAACATTTTCGAGCATGAAGAAAAAGAAAGATTTCTCCACGAATTTTCAAATCCAATCCTACAATCCAAAGGACACCATAGTAAAAGAAAACTACTACATGATTTCATCCCTACAAAAATCTCATGAAAAAACCATTGTTCCAAATGAGTAGGCCTCCTTTGGTTCATGGGGTAGGAAAATCATAAGAATATGAAAGTCATAGGAAATGAGATGATATGTATCTCGAATTCTATGAGTAAGAATAGAAAAGGAGATGCCCTTTGATTCATAAAATATGATTTTTTTTCATTGAGTCTAGGCTAATATTTATTTTCATATGGAATGTGGACGATAGGAAGAATTTCTTCATATGAATAGGATTCGATTCCTACGCACTAAAGAGCTCTCAAGGAATTTTTCCTATAGAAATCTTATCTTATGAAATTCATACAAGATTTCTTTAAACCAAGGGAGGCCTTATCTTTTCGTTACCAACTACACATGACGCCAGGGCCCACATGCCAGCGAGACACGCACGGGTGGCATATAGCCCTCTGTAAACTAACATAAGAGCGTTTATAGAATAGTAAAGTACATATATATCCCTTTCTTTTCCCCTTTATAAATCTGACGGTCATTAGGCGAGTAGCTGCGCCCAAAAGCCCCCGGTAACCTCTGTAGCTTGAGCTCGCCCGTGCCTACACCCACCAGCAACATCACCGCACCACACCACCCCCGCGCCGCGCGCTCCCCGCCAAGATTCGCCAGGCGGCCTCGTCTCCTCCCATCCCCCTATAGCCTCCATATAGTCCGCCTATAACACCACCACCTCCCGGGCTCCCCCGCACGAACCGCGGACCAGACACAGACAACCCCGACGCAGCCGCGCGCGCGCACAGAGCCGGGGAGAGAGAGGCACCGGGCCCATCGCATGGGAGCGCGGTCGACGGCGACCGCGGGGGAGGCGGTGGCGAGGCGGAGCAGCAGAAAGAAGGGAGCCATGGCGCCGTCGGTGGGCGGCGTGGAGGCGGCATCCGCGGCGGCGATGGCGGGCGGCAGGCGCAGCAGGGCCCCGCCGCGGCTGGTGGGCTACGAGGAGCTCCCTGAGTACCTCAAGGACAACGAGTACATCCGCGGCCACTACCGCGTGGAGTGGCCCATCCGCGACGCCCTCCTCAGCGCCTTCTCCTGGCACAACGAGACGCTCA